>NC_084747.1:41304396-41389396 GCF_033978785.1 Entelurus aequoreus
GCTTCTACTGAGGTAGCATCTCTAACTGTTACCGGGAGGGCATTCCAGAGTACTGGAGCCTGAATAGAAAACGCTCTATAGCCCGCAGACTTTTTTTTGGCTCTGGGAATCACTAATAAGCCGGAGTTCTTTGAACGCAGATTTCTTGTCGGGACATATGGTACAATACAATCGGCGAGATAGGCTGGAGCTAAACCGTGTAGTATTGTATACGTAAGTAGTAAAACCTATAAAATATTTTACTCATATTATTTGTTACTTGCCGCTATCTGGCCGGCGTGCTAACTGTTAGCATTTGAATTCGGCTTTGGATCTTCAGCGTTCAAACACAATTTCTACCTAAATTGCGTTTTCTAGTTCTTTGAAAAAAATTTATTAGTTCTACTGGTTTTGAAGGCGAAATCACATCCTGTGATTTATCAGTCTGTGGCCCTCAGTGCAAAAATGTTAGGGCACCTCTGCAGTAAAGTTTTTAGGGATCTAGAGGGGCCTCATCCATAAAAAGTGTTAAAAATAAGTCATACATTACTTTTTTTAATATATATTATTTTACTTTCAACATGTCAATCTCTTGATCAACTAAGTTTTTATTATATTTTTATTGGTTTGTTTTGTGCCATTTTGTTAAAAAAAAAAACGTTTTGGGGCAGACACACACAGGTATGCAATATTTACTCCAAAATATATTTCAAAGTGGAATATTTCACGTGAAGTAACCGGAGTCTTGAATCAGTCTAAAATCTATAGCAACATTGATTTGGATTCCTTTGTATACAAAATGAATGACTGAAGCATTCGTACTCAGAGACATGGTTCGCACACTTGGCTCCATCGAAAAGTTCGTAAACGGGAAAGGTTTGCAAAGAGAGGGCTTCGTAAATGGAGGTTCCACCGAATATAGTCTACCATCTTTTATCGAACAACTTTAATGTCCGTCATTGCGCACTCACCAGAGGAAGCAGAGGAGAGTTCTGTGTCCTTGAGATCCAACCTTCCAGCATCAAACACATTTGAGCGATGATGCATCCGATTAACAGAGGCTGCTAATGAGAATTGAGTCGGGAATAATCGGTGTGCCGGCTCGACTTCTAACCCGTTAGTTGGAGGGCAAAGCACTTTCATGTGGTCCTCAGTCTTTTCATCAGGCCTTCCTTTATTGTTGGCAAAATTCAGTTTCAAAGTACAAAGACCGGGTTCACATTTATAAAGTGTCACTTGTTCAGGGACAAATGGTTGCCAAACAATGACAATGCAGAAATCATCCCACAGTAAACTTTTTTTTGTGTGCTAGCATGCATGCTACATGGATGATACAACAGCGTTTTGTTCAGGAGAGAACACACAGGAGATAATACAATTAATAACAGAAGAAATTAACAAATTAAAAAGATGGTTTGACAAAAACAGACTATCGTTGAATCTTAGTAAAACTAAAATAATGCTATTTGGTAACAGTAGAAGAGAAAGTCAAACCCAAATACAAATAGACGGAATAGAAATTGAAAGAGTAAATGAAACCAAATTTCTAGGTATAATGATTGATGATAAATTGAACTGGAAATCTCACGTAAAAAATATAAAACATAAAGTTGCAAGAAACACGTCAATAATGAATAAAGCAAAACATGTTCTAGACCAAAAATCCCTTCATATTCTCTACTGCTCACTAGTGTTACCATATCTGAGCTACTGTGTAGAAATATGGGGAAATAATTACAAAAGTACACTTCATTCATTAACGGTGTTACAAAAAAGATCAGTTAGAATAATACATAATACATAAAATCCTTTATTTATTGAATCAAAAATACTGAAATTCCACGACATAGTGAATTTGCAAACAGCTAAAATTATGCACAAAGCAAACTATAACCTGCTACCCAAGAATATACAACAATTATTCTCAAAAAAAGAGGAGAAATATAATCTTAGAGAAAAACGTAATTTAAAACATGTGTTTGCACGTACAACACTTAAGACCTTCCATATGTCAGTATGTGGAATTAAATTATGGAATGGATTAAGCAAAGCAATCAAACAATGTACTAATATGATACACTTCAAGAAACTCTTCAAACTTAAAGTGTTTACAAAGTACAAAGAAGAAGAACCATGACAAACATTCTCAATTTATTTCATCCATCCATTCATTCATTCTTAAAGTAATCTTACTTATCTCATCATATGAAATATGACTTACTTCACCAATTATTATTATTAAATTCTTACTATTATCTATTTATTTATTTTTATTGTGATTACTTATGGAGTTTATTGTGAAAAAATTGTGAACAGGAAGTGAACAAAAAGTTTTGCAACTGTTATGTAAAGAAAAGGGGTAGGATTAAATAAGCTCAGCTTCTTCCTACTCCTTTTCGAACATGTTGAAAAGAGAAACTGGATATTGTGATGTATCATGTTGTATGCTTGCATGTTCGAAATAAACTCAAACTCAACTCAACTCAACTCAACTCAACATGTATGCTAGCATGAGCACAGCGATATACAATACCATATATCAGGGGTGTCCAAACTTTTTGACTGGGACACTTATTTAGAGTGTGTGAAAGTTTGACTTCTACCTTGTTTACTTCCATGGCGACCTCCTTAAGGTTGTTCAATCAATCAGAAATAGCTCAAATGTGTCAAACATGGATTAGTTTGGAGAGAGTGTTTTGCATTTTTCCCATCATGCCTTGTAATGGATTTAAAGGCCTACCGAAATGATTTTTTTAAATTTAAACGGGGATAGCAGATCTATTTTATGTGTCATACTTGATCATTTCACGATATTGCCATATTTTTGCTGAAAGGATTTAGTAGAGAACAACGAGATCGCAATTTTTGGTATCTGACAAAAAAAAGCCTTGCCCCTACCGGAAGTAGCGTGACGTAGTCAGTTGAACATTTCCGCAAAGTTCCCTATTGTTTACAGTGATGGCGGCCAGAAGTGAGAGCGATTCGGACCGAGAAAGCGACGATTTCCCCATGAATTTGAGGGAGGATGAAAGATTTGTGAATGAGGAAAGTGCAAGTGAAGGACTAGTGGGGAGTGGAAGCGATTCAGATAGGGAAGATGCTGTGAGAGGCGGGTAGGACCTGATATTCAGCTGGGAATGACTACAACAGTAAATAAACACAAGACTCTATTAGCCACAACACAACCAGGCTTATATTTAATATGCCACAAATTAATCCCGCATAACAAACACCTAGCTCCTAGCTCCTAGCTCCTAGCTCCTAGCTCCTAGCTCCCGTCCATGTAACCCACCAATACAATTCAAACACCTGCACACGCACACAATCCCTCAGCCCAAAGGACCGTTCACCTAACCCAAGGTTCATAAAGCTTATATATTTACCCAAAGTTACGTACGTGACACGCACGTACGGGCAAGCGATCAAATGTCCTAGCTCCTAGCTCCTAGCTCCCGTCCATATAACCCGCCAATACAATTCAAACACCTGCACAACACACACAATCACTCAGCCCAAAGGACCGTTCACCTAACCCAAGGTTCATAAAGCTTATATATTTACCCAAAGTTACGTACGTGTCACGCACGTACGGGCAAGCGATCAAATGTTTGCAGCTGCGTACTCACGGTACCACGTTTGCGTCTGTGTATCCAAATCAAAGTAATCCTGGTAAGAGTCTGTGTTGTCCCAGTTCTCTACAGGCGTCTGTGTATCGAAGTCAAAGTCCTCCTGGTAAGAGTCTCTGTTGTCCGAGTTCTTCGATCTTGACTGCATCTTTCGGGAATGTAAACAATGAAACACCGGCTGTGTTGTGTTGCTGACTTCCCTCGCAAAATACTCCGCTTCGCACAGACAACTTTCTTCTTTGCTTGCTCAGCTTCTTTCTCCATAATGCAATGAACAAATTGCAACAGATTCACCAACATAGATGTCCAGAATACTGTGGAATTATGAGAAGAAAACAGAGCTATTTTGTATTGGCTTCAATGGGGTACCGATACTTCTGTTTCACTGGCTACGTCACGCGCATACGTCATCATCCAAAGGCGTTTTCAACCGGAAGTTTAGCGGGAAATTTAAAATTGCACTTTATAAGTTAACTTGGCCGTATTGGCATGTGTTGCAATGTTAAGATTTCATCATTGATATATAAACTATCAGACTGCGTGGTCGGTAGTAGTGGGTTTCAGTAGGCCTTTAAATGGGTGTCATTTATACTTGTTTTTATGTTGATTGGACCTTATTTTATAATATCCAAAAAGTTCAATGAACAGCTTGTGTTGAATTATTGTACTGGTTGTTTTTTTCAGCACGATGAAGGTTGTTTGGAATGGGTCATAGATGTAAATGCTTTACTTCAATGACTGAGATCGGTAGGTTGTGAGTTCAAACCCTGGCAGAGTCATACCAAAGACTATGAAAATGGGATCCATTACCTCCCTGCTTGGCACTCAGCATCAAGGGTTGGAATTCGGTGTTAAATCACCAAAAAATGATTCCCAGGCGTGGCCACCGCTGCTGCCCACTGCTCCACTCACCTCCCAGGGGGTGATCAAGGGTGATGGGTCGAATGCAGAGAATAATTTTGCCACACCTAGTGTGTGTGTGACAATCATTGGTACTTTAACTTTAACTTTAACTTGAAAATACAGTTAATGGCAGTGTTAATTTGGTTGGCCACCAGGTGGCAACAGAATTGCAGAATTCAGACCACTGGACATTTATGGATACACCACTCTCGGTCAAATAGTTTATTCAACTCGTGCCGTCTCGCTGGCCAGATTGAATAAACCCCTGCTGTACATCAAATAATTTAACAAAATCGTGATGGATCAACTTTATTTTTATTACAGATGTTCGATAATATCGGCCGATAAATGCTTTAAAATGTAATATCGGAAATTATCGGTATCGGTTTCAAAAAGTAAAATTAATGACTTTTTAAAACGCCGCTGTACGGAGCGGTACATATCCGGTAAAACACGGACGTAGGGAGAAGTACAGAGCAGTTGCGTCTCCCAGTCAGCAGCCCCCCCCCCCTTGTTATGTTATGTTAGTTTTGGACTCTTTTAGTTCCTGTTTGACACCTGAGTTTGGTTTGGTTGCCATAGCTACTTATTATTTTCACCTGCCTCTGGTTAGTGGTCCCACGCTCAGCTGCTATCAACCACTAATCAGAGAGCTATTTAGTCACCTTGCTCTCCACGCTCGGTGTGGCGTCATTTGTTTGCCTCATGCCTGGCCACGTAAGTCGTGTATGTTTCCTGCCCTAAGTTTTTGCCTTAGCTTCCGCGTGCGATAGGCACGCTTGCCTTTGTTTTGTTAGTTGGATAATTAAATCATGTTTTTACCTGCACGCCTTGTCCAGAATAGTCCGTTTGCATCCCGGGGAAACAAACCTCGCAGCAAGCTGCGACCCCCCACACGTGACACAGCCACCCTGCCAACACGCACACACACAAACACACACACAAACACGGATACAGACAAACACATACACACACACACACACACACACACACACACACGCACACACACACATACTGTCACTAACCCGATTTGGTAATTTTGACCTATATAAGGGCCCAAGTACTTGAGGGGGGGGTTGTCTGAAGTTGATTTATAGATATTTAAGTGTTGAAAGTAAAAACAAAAAAAAAGTAAAATATTAATATATGACATACAGTATTTTTCACACTTTAATGACTGGGAGCCTTTTGGGTTCCCGAGACCTCTAACAGTCACCAAAATTGAGAGGAACCCAATGATTTTGAAACGGAAAAATATCAAAATGGCCCCCGGCCTGCTTTTATTTTTCAGTATGCAGCCCTCAGTGGAAAAAATTTGGACACGATGAAAGTAAAAATATTATATATTGATACACGGCTCATCTAAACATTTGTATTATTAGGGGCTTTTTGGATCCCGAGACCTTTAGTCTGATTTTGTGTTTAAACTGTCATTGTTCAAAATATAATAATGGATCAAAATTAAGGTTGTCCTTAATTATTGACCTATTTAGTCTCGGTACATATTTAATTTTGGAAGGTTTTTGGGGAAAATATTGCATATATTGTGTTTTTGACATTTAAAATAAAGTTTTCTTTGAAAAAAGGGAATATTTAATAAAAAAATGTAAAACTTTAAAGTGGATCTAAATATATTGACGTTATGAAAGTAGCACCCCCAAATTTCAGGAACATCGGACATTGAGGAAGGAAATTACCACAGTTTTTCCTCTACAAGGAGGCGATATTAGTGTGGATGTTTTTTCGTGCGCAGACCCTAACCCTAAAAGCCTCATATCAGTTTGGAAGGAGATCCGATAATGAAAATTAAAAACTTTATGGCGACGGATTGATTGTAAGTTGATCTATACCAGTTAAAAGTAAAAAAAAAAGAAAACCATTAATATATGATGGATGGATGGATTGATGGATAGGACATATTTTTAACACTTTAATTACCGTGAACCTTTTGGGTCTTCAGAACTCAAATTTTGCATATTTTATGTTTTTACCTAGAAAAACAGGGTTTTCTTTGGGGGAAAAAATGGCATAAATCATCAAAAAATAAACAACCGATTGATCTGAAGTTGATATATGAATATTTATTTGTTCAAATTAAAAAAAATAAAAAATAATATTTTTTTATTTTTTTTAACACTTTAATGACTGAGACCCTTTTAGGTCCCCGAGAACTTTAACAGTCAGCAAAATTGGGGGCAAACCTAATGATTTTGAAAATAAAAAATATCAATATTTCAGGATCGATCATGAGTTGATCTATAAATATTTAAAAGTTGAAAGTAAAAGAAAGAAAAACATTAATACATGATGGATGGATGGATACGACATATTTTTAAGACTTTAATGACCGAGACCCTTTTGGGTCCCGGGACTCAAATTTAGCATATTTTGTGTTTTTGCCTAAAAAAAACAGAGTTTTCTTTGGGAAAAAAGGGCATAAATCGTCAAAAAATAAACACTTAATGGCAACACATTGATCTGAAGTTGATATGTAGATATTTAAGTATAGAAAGTTAAAAAAAATATATTTATATGTGACATACTTTTAGAACTTTCATGACTGAGACCCTTTGCATGTTTTGTGTTTTTGCCCAAAAAAACAGGGTTGTCTTTGAGAAAAAATGGCATAAATCATCAAAAAATATACACATAATGGAAATAAATTGATCGGAAGTTGATGTATTGATATTTAAGTGTTGAAAATGTAAAAAATTATATTAATATATGATTTTTTTTTAGCACTTTAATGACTGAGACTCTTTAGGTCCCTGAGGCCTTTAACAGTCACCAAAATTGGGTGCAAACCTAATGATTTTGAAAATGAAAAGTATCAAAATTTACGGATCGATCATAAGTTCCATGCATCCATTTTCTACCGCTTATCCCTTTCGGGGTCGTGGGGGCGGGGGCGACAAGTCGCCACCTCATCACAGGGACAACACAGATAGACAGACAACATTCACACTCACATTCACACACTAGTGTCAGGTTTGTCACTGACAGTTTAATTATGCTTTGGTTTTTCCTCTGTCTTTATTTCCTGTCAGCGCTCTTATTTTGGTTATTTCCTGCTTTTTTCCCTGAGCGCTGTTTCCCCTCAGCTGCGGCTGATTGGCACCTGGCCACACCTGGTGTCAATCAGCCGGCTGCTATTTAAACCTGCTTTGTCCTCCAGTCAGTGCTGGAGTATTGTCATCACTACCTGTCGTGCTAATACTTGTCGATGTCGTTATTTGCGGTAAGCTGTTCCTGTTGTCTGGTTCCTATAGCTATTTACAGTTTGCTGTCTCCTAGCTCCTGGTTTTGTGTTTTCCTGTTAGCCAGATCCTGTTAGCCGTTAGCTATTTCCAGTTTTTCTGTTTTCTGGTTCCTGTTTCCAGTTTGCCTGTTCCTGGTTTGTGTTGTTTCTTTATTGTGGACATTAAATCATGTTTTCCTGCCCCAAGCCTGCCATCTCTACATTTTGGGATTCGTCACCAACACTTCGTGACAACTTAGTGTTGCCAATCAACCTATCCCCAGGTGCATGTCTTTGGAATCGTAAGTTGATCTATAAATAATTAAAAGTTGAAAGTAAGAAAAATAAAAGCCTTAATATATGATGGATGGATGGATGGATACCACATATTTTTAAGACTTTAATGACCGAGACCCTTTTGGGTCCGCTGGACTCAAATGTTGCATATTTTGTGTCTTTGCCTAGGAAAACATGCAATAGATAGCAAAAAATGTCACTCCCTCATGGGTGGAACCAGACTTGAAAGAGTTAGTAGGACAGAAAAGAGGGGTTTCTTTAAGTGTTAAAAGTTTTAAAAAATATATTTATATAGGATTTTTTTTTTTAAACACTTAAATGACTGAGACCCTTTAGGTCCCCGAGACTTTTAACAGTCACCAAAATTGGGTGCAGACCTAAAGATTTTGAAAATGAAAAATATCATTTACGGATCGATCATAAATTGATCTATAAATATTTAAACGTTAAAAGTAAGAAAAAGAAAAACATTACTATATGATGGATGAATGGATAGATGGATGGATATGACATATTTTTAAGACTAATGACGAGACCCTTTTTGGGTCCTGGGGACTCAAAATTTGCACATTTTATGTTTTTGCCTAAAAAAAACTGGGTTTTCTTTGGAAAAAAGGGCATAAATCATCAGAAAATAAACACTTAATGGCAACAGATTGATCTGAAGTTGATATGTAATTTGTTTTAAGTATTGAAGGTAAAAAAAAATATGTGACATACTTTTAAAACTTTAATGACTAGGACCTTAACAGTCACCAAAATTGAGTGCAACCCTAATGATTTTGAAAATGAAAAATATCAAAATGTCCCCGTGCATCTTTAATTTTTCACTCTGCAGCCCTCAGTGGAAAAAGTCGAACTGGGTCTTGTTAAAACATAATTTCAAAGCAGCTGGCCAGTCCTGGTTTAGACGGTTGTGTGGCAATACTGATTGACGCTTGCTCCGACTGCTCGCAGTGACCGGAGGAGAGCCATCTGAGAGTCAGAGCAGCCGAAGGCCGTGCTGTCGAAGCTGGGCACTGCCCGGCGTTTTACACCCGTAGCATCGACGCTGTGATCACACCCAGCCGCAGACATGCAGGCTTTCAACGAGATGGAGGGAATTGGCAGTAGGGGGTGTGTACGTGTGTGTGTGTGTGTGTATGTGTGTGTGTGCGTGAGTGTGTGTGTGTGTGTGTGTGTGTGTGTGTGTGTGTGTGTGTGTGTGTGTGTGTGTGTGTGTGTGTGTGTGTGTGTGTGTGTGTGTGTGTGTGTGTGTGTCGCGAGGGGTGTAAAGGAGAGAGCAGGAGGTACTTGGATGGGAATAAAGGTCAAAATCCTTGACTGTGAAAACTGTCATAGCGGGGGACATGTGCAGAAGCCGTTTGCCTAATAATATATGATTGGAGTCCTCTGGAGCAGATAATTTAACACCCCAATGCCATGAGAGATGAGTGAGAATTGAAGCGAGTACACCTCCACAAAGGCCATTCTCTTGGTTTCACACCAGCAAAGCACCACCATGCTGCTGCTGCTGGTTAGGGTGCCTCGAAAACTCTTTCTTTTCCAAGTACTCAGCCGTCTATTCCTCCCACCTCCTCACCAAGAACCTCGCACAAGGAATCGGACACATTAGTTCATGGAACTCTCGTCAAAAAGTAGCCACTGTACTTTTTTTTTTGTTTACAATTCACGTCACCTTACAAAAATTACCTTTATTATCACACGCTAGTTATTTAAAGGATGTATGATTATAGATCAGGGGTGTTCAAACTATTTCCACCGAGGGCGGGAAAGGGAAAAATGAAAGCATGCGGGCGCTATTTTGATATTTTATATTTTTAAAGCCAGTAGGGCTCCCCTCAATTTTGGTGACTGTTAAACAGGGGTCCCCAAACTACGGCCCGCCAGCGTCTAAAATCAGGCCCGCGGGAAGTCCCAAGTATAAAAAAATAAATAAATAAAAAAAATTAAAAATTACAAAAAAATGTATGTCTTTATCCATCCATCCATTTTCTACCGCTTATTCCCTTTGGGGTCGCGGGGGGCGCTGGAGCCTATCTCAGCTACAATCGGGCGGAAGGCAGGGTACACCCTGGACAAGTCGCCACCTCATCGCAGGGCCAACACAGATAGACAGACAACATTCACACTCACATTCACACACTAGGGCCAATTTAGTGTTGCCAATAAACCTATCCCCAGGGGCATGTCTTTGGAAGTGGGAGGAAGCCGGAGTACCCGGAGGGAACCCACGCATTGGACTACCGAGAGCATCATCACCCGACCCGACTCAACTTTTCAAAAGTTCTACAAGCTTCTGGTCGAAAGGAAACTTGCGCCGCTTGTGGGGCCAACGTGGACATGTGCACGGTGGCTAGTTAGCTAGCGGGGTTCCGCCTAAAAAGTTATTTAACTCAACTTGTGGATCTGCCCAAGTTTTGTATAATTATTTTCTTGGATAAGAGAGCAAGAAAAGTACTACTTCATCTAAAAAAAAGTTCCAGTTTTCATGTACAGCAGTGTTCCTTAACCATAGGGCCGAGTGTCCCCAAGACGACCTCCGAAAAATATCCGTCTCTCAGCTGCGGTACTCAGTTGTAATACATTTTTCCACCACCTGTGGCAGTAAAGTGAATATTGAACAAACAGAAGAAGTCTGGAGCTTAAGTCACAGAGAAGTTTCTTAAGCGCTAAAACATGACTAAAGTGATGAACCTGTGTTTTCTTTTGCACTGTAATTTTATTGACAGTTTAGTTAAAAAAACATATTTATTATTAATTATATGTATTTATTTTATGTAAATGTATTTTTGTTCAGCTATTTATGAGACCTATCTTCTACAGTTTATTTAATTAGTGTTGTTTTTTTCTAATCAGTCTGACCAAAGCCTAAGGTTCATGTGTCAAATAGATCAGCGGTTCTTAACCTTTTTGACCTCGGGACCCAACCTTTCCACTAAAGAGGGGCCCAGGACCCACTCTAATATTAGCACAGAATTAGTGATTTTTACTCTTGATTTTTACTCTTGATTTTTACTCCATCCATCCATCCATCCATTTTCTACCGCTTGTCCGTCTTTTAATCCTATTCAAAATCATATTCAAGCATGTGTTAATCACAAAGATTGTTATCGAGACTTATTAAGTCAGACTGATAACAAAAATCGAATACACGTCATAAGAAAGAACCCTTAAAAACTGATGAAAAATTAATTTACATACAATTACAGAGTGCTAAAATCAATAAATTTGAACTAAATGAATAATAAATAATAACATATATGTTTCAACAATGACCCTATGCTTAACAAACACTGAAATAGATAATAGTATTTGTGATTAACACATGCTTTTGTATGATTTGACAAGGTTGTGAACTGTAAGTAGGTTAATATGCTTAAAATCAAGAGTAAGATTTCTAAAAATAATTTAAAAAATAAAAATAAAAAAATAAATAAAATACAAAAATAATGATAAATACATAAATACAAAAAGTAAGATTACTAATTCAGTGTTAATATTTGAGTAATGTAAAAATTGGGCCCCAAGGCCATAAAGGTTAAGGACCCCTGTTGTACGGCGTTTCCGGTCCTTGCAGCTGAGTTGGTCCGTGGACTTCGGGCGGAGAACGAGGCAGAATGGACGCAATCGACAACCAAGATCCTTCATAAAATCTGCGTCCACACCAAAATATTCCCACGGCATATTGCGGCAATACTTTCAAGTTCCCTTGTTTGCTAGCTACTAGCTTCCATGCTACGTCTAAGTAGAACCCCACACAACATTGATTATACGTACCTTTAAAACTGACTTTGAAACAATGTTACAAAATAGTTGGATTCGTAAAATGAGACAACGTTGATGTCTCGCGCTGGATCCACGTTGTTGGTTGGGAAATGACCAAATTTCAATGTCAAATCAACGTCATAACCTGACATTAAGAAATGTCAGATAATATCGATAAATGCTTTAAAATGTAATATCGGAAATTATCGGTATGGGTTTCAAAAAGTAAAATTAATGACTTTTTAAAACGCCGCTGTACGGAGTGGTACATATCCGGTAAAACACGGACGTAGGGAGCAGTACAGAGCAGTTGCGTCTCCCAGTCAGCAGCCCCTCCCCTCGCCCCTCTCCCACACACGACACAGGAGTTGACGACTGCAGCATGAGAGGCAACACTTGATGACCTCATCAAACCGCCGCAAGCGGAGCATAACAACAACAAGAGTGTGTTGTTGCCGGTGCTGTAGCCGTGGCTAACAAGCTCGGTGACTGACTAACGACATCATGTCTATGGTTTGGGATTATTTTAAAGTGTGTCTGATGGATAAAAAACTGGCAATTTGCAATGACTGCAAAAATTGGTTATGCGAGGAGGAACCAAGACGTCTTCCTTTAATACGAGCAATTTGATCTCCCACCTCTTCAAAGAATCATAAGGAGATACACGATACAATACAATACAAGCAAAAGATGGATGAAAAGCAAACACCGAAAAAAAGTAGTACCACACAGTTGTCGCTTAAAGACTCCGCCGAGAAAAAACAAAAATACAACAAAAAACACCCCAAGGCGAAAGCTCACGTTGTGGTCAGGGACAACGCACGCAGTATGGCAAAAGCTACGGTGACTAGTCTGCCCTGCACGGCGCACACTTTGCAGCTTGTAATGAACGGAGGTGCCCTGTCTCAACGCAGCATTTCAGAAGCTCTGGCCGACTGCTAGGCCATTTCAAGCACTCACCACTAGCTTGCAGCACATTTTTGTTACTCATACAAATATGTTAGAGCAGGGCAGATTGAGCCCAGTTTATAATTTCCTGTTACACAGTATACCAGGCAGTCTTGCACTAAAGGAGGACTATGTTATTCAAATCAAATCAAATCAACTTTATTTATAAAGCACATTTAAAATTTACCACAGGGGTAGCCAAAGTGCTGTACAATGGGCAGGTTAAAAATAATACGAGAACCGAGCAAACACAACACAACACAAACAGAACACGATAAAAAATAAATAAATAAAATATAAAAACATAAAAACATAAAAACAGGTTCACAGCAGGTGTATTATGGGGCGCCATTGCAGGATGGGTATCACTCAGTGTTAAAAGCCATGGAATAAAAGTATGTTTTTAAGAGAGATTTAAAAACAGGAAGAGAGGAGGCTTGTCTAACACTAAGAGGTAGGTCGTTCCAGAGCTTGGGAGCAGCAGCTGCGAAAGCTCTGTCACCTCTAAGCTTCAGCCCTGTGTCCGGGACCGTCAGTAGCAGCTGATCGGCTGATCTTAGGGATCGGGTGGGGCAGTAAGGCTGAAGGAGGTCGGAGAGATATGTTGGCGCGAGGTTGTTTAGACATTTAAAAACAAATAAAAGGAGTTTAAAATTGATTCTGTAACGCACAGGGAGCCAGTGAAGGGACGCTAATATAGGGGTGATGTGCTCACGTCTGCGGGTCTGTGTTAGCAGACGAGCAGCAGAGTTCTGCACGAGCTGCAGGCGGGCGAGGGAGGCCTGGCTAATGCCTATATACAGGGCATTGCAGTAGTCTAAACGAGTCGAGATAAAGGCGTGGATTAATTTCTCGAGATCATGTCCTGATAGAAGCGGTTTCACTTTCGCTATTTGGCGTAATTGATAAAAGCTTTTTTGTACGACGCTGCTGATTTGTTTTTCGAATTTAAAATCTGAGTCGAACTTTACCCCCAGGTTTGTGACACAGTCGCTGAGATACGGGGTCAGAGTGCCGAGGTCAACATTGGGGGAGGGAGAGCGACTTGGACCGAACAACATAACTTCTGTTTTGTCTTCATTTAGGCTCAGGAAATTAGCTAAAAGCCAGGCTTTGATGTCGTGCAGGCAGTCATCAATAAGGCGTTGAACCGTGTTATTTTGTGCCATGGGAAAATAAATCTGGCAATTATTGTTTACTTTATTACTCTAGTATACTATGAACTGAAGCTGTGTGCCTTCATTGTTTTTGTAGCTGTTGTTTTGAGACATGTCTAAAAAATAATGTACTTTGTGAAAGTCAAAGTATAGTATTTCCCATAGTTGTAGTGGGTATCAGGATTGTCCCAAATTCCAAGCTGTTTTGAGGCATGTTAAAAAAAATAATGCACTTTGTGATTTCAATAATAAATATGGCAGTGCCATGTTGGTACTTTTTTCCATAACTGGAGTTGAAGTTGTTCTCTTATTTTGGAAAACCTTGTTTTTGATTGATTGATTGAAACTTGTATTAGTAGATTGCACAGTACAGTACATATTCCGTACAATTTACCACTAAATAGTAACACCCGAATACGTTTTTCAACTTGTTTAAGTCGGAGTCCACGTTAATCAATTCATGGTAAAATTACATTGTTTAATGCATCCAGCGGGGCATCACAACAAAATTAGGCATAATAATGTGTTAATTCCACGACTGTATATATCGGGATCGGTTGATATCGGAATCGGTAATTAAGAGTTGGACAATATCGGAATATCGGCAAAAAAGCCATCATCGGACATCTCTACCCGACATTGATTAAACATCCACAAAAAGCATGTTGTTCCAACGTTATGTTTGATTTGCTTACTGTCAAGACCTAATTCAACAAGTACTCAACGTTAATTCAACGTCTTGTGCCTGCAGGGACCGGCGGGATTTCGATCAGTACCATCCCTAATAGCAATTGAGTGTGTATGGTCCAGCCATGTTGGGTTAAGGGTGGGATGGGAGTCGTGTGTACAAGGGCCAATGCCCTTATGGGAACCCCAAATACACAAAAACAGGTGAAAAGTGTGTTTAGCATAAAATAACCTTTTTACGGATACAGGATGGAGGATTTGTCATCAAAGTCAATGATAGAAAATGAGAAAGCGTGTTTTAAAATCAATCAGGTTCAGCCGTTTTTTAGCTGGTTCTTAGCCCAGCTCCTCCTCCTCCTCATTTTGCATAATTTTAATACAAAAAGGGTAGAGTACCCAACAATGGTACTCAAGTAACAGTATCGTTACTTTAGAAGAACATGACTCAAGTAAAAGTAAAAAGTAGCCATCAAAATAATTACTCCCATAAGGGTAGGTAAGTATTCTGTGGAGAAAAAAAAACAACTCAAGTATAGAATTACTTGTGAGTAACTTCTGATTTATTTAGTAGTTTTTAATGGCTCTTGTACTACAATTGTAGTTAGTGTGTGCGTGTGAGTGTGTGTGTGTGTGTGTGAGTGTGTGTGTGTGTGTGTGTGTGTGTGTGTGTGTGTGTGTGTGTGTGTGTGTGTGTGTGTGTGTGTGTGTGTGTGTGTGTGTGTGTGTGTGTGTGTGTGTGTGTGTGTGTGTGTGTGTGTGTGTGTGTGTGTGTGTGTGTGTGTGTGTGTGTGTGTGTGTGTAAACATAGAATTAATTTACACTTTACTTCAACATGTTGTCTCTAGTTAGAAGTGGAATTCTGTAGGCTGTGAAATGTGAACATTTCTACTGACACAGATGACAGCACATGATATAATGTTATTTTTACGAGTTTAAAAGTAATCATTGAAGATTGTTTTGCTGCCTTGTCTGACGTCATGTCACTTTTTATAATCAGTACGTTTCTATGCACTAAATCAGTCCGATTTGTCAAATAATTAAATGTCTTCTATTTTCAAAGCAACATGTAAAGTTCTATTTTCCATGCTCTCATCTCTAATGTGACTGATGGCCGTACGCAGTGTGCCTCTCGTGCACAAGGGGTGACTGTAGTATTTTCAGCTTGTTTCTCTATGTTAGAATGTAAATACAGTAGAAGAAGATAATGCCACATGCTAATAAGCTAGCGCTAGTAACGTTAAAGCTTTGGATATAGCATATAAGTACAATTTTCCACTGCTTTTTGGTGTTGTTGGCAATGTTTTAATGTGTTTAAATGACACTTGTTGTTATTAGGATCATCAGGGACATACAAAATCATTGTTTGTTTAGTGAACTGTTTTAGGAGGTTTCTGCTTACCAGTTATGTAATTAAAGAGTCTTCTTTGGGAACATTATGATCCTTATTTATAAGTAAGTAGGTCTCTATTTGATCACATACTTTACAAATACTGACCTATTTCAGCTTCCTATAATTGTACTTTATGCTTATTTGATTGGTGAAATGGAGTCAAACGTCACTAAAGCTTACGTTGGATTGGCGAAAGACAGGTAACGGAGTAAAAGTAGTGTTTCTTCTACTAAAATATACTCAAGTAAAAGTACAAAGTATATTACATTAAAACGATTCTGGGAAGTACTACAACTTATTGGAAAAGTCACTTAGTAACAGAGTAATTGTAAGGCTTTACTACCCACCTCTGAAACACAGCAATGGCTCTTTAACCGAGATCATCAGGTTTCCAGTTATCTGGAAGTAAAAGTGTCACGTACAGTATAAAAAAGTTGTAGAGCAGGGTGACTTATTTGTATTCATGGCTAAACTGGGCACGCCGCTCTTGACTGGATCCAAACTCGGCAGCTTTCGGAGGACTTCTGCTGCTTGGATTGCATTCGTAACGAGACGGCGGCCGTCTTTTGTCTCCTTTCTCTCCTGCCTTGTACCGGCTCTGAATGTATCCTGCATCCGCCGGGCAGATTAGGCCTGACGGGATGAAGGTTGCATTATGTCCCTGAGGGGGCTTTACTGTAAGGCTCTTAATATACAGCTTCCCTTTAAAAGCAGCTCCATCTTTGTTAGCGGGGAGACTAGCGACTCATAGGGAGTTAATCAGAGTCAGTGCGAGGCAAAACATTTGCATATGAATTGACGACGGCGGTATACCAGCTCGCTTTATGTCGTTGAGTCCACAATGCCTTGAGGCCCCCGCCCTCCGAGACGTCACACTGACATAGAGCCATCCTTTGGAGCTACGGACGTACGTTCTCGGAAAACAAGCTGATGATTTCACAGAAAAGTCTTTGGTTGGTGACAAATATTGGTCTAATATGTGCTTTAAATCCTGTATCAATTAGATTTCGCTCACAGTTAAGCAAAGGTTTGCGCTTACTTACCCTAAAGCCGCTACTTTTTTCCTAGGCTTCGAACTATGCGGTTTATACAACGATGCCGTTAATTTATGGATTTTTTTCATAATCAAATCATAATACAAATAGTTTTTAGTTGCTCTTTTAAAATAATTTCGCCCTTCCGTTTTGACTCATGTTTGAACCGAAAGTAGAAGTGCCGTTCTGTCTTTGTAGCCGCTGCAGACGTTTCTACTCGTATGGATTCTTCATTCATCACTCCAAGCAGCGTTTGTAAGTTTCACAATATAACTAAAACAATTCTTACCAGTGACGTGCAGTCAGTAGAGACAGGGGAGGCGGGGCCTCACCTGCCATCATGGAAAGAAAAAAAATGTAAAAAGAAAAAAAAATTAATTAAATTGTTATATGTATTCAGTGATTATACTAAAGTTATTTTCCATTAAACTTCACCAGTTTTAGATTATTTTTATTTTTATTTTCACATTCGCCGTTCAAATATTGAGAAGAGACGGTGCGGTGATCAGCAGCCAGTTGAGGCACGTAACTCAGTTGTGCCTCAACATGGATTTTGCGCAATGACTCAGCTAACTGCTGGCCTGCTGTGCAGTGAGACTGTATTGCTATATGAATTATATCAGCTAACTAAATTATGGCATAGTTTAGTTAGCTGAGGTATATAACGTACAGTGTATTTTGTCAACAACTGTATGTGTGTAACGTATTTTTTGTGCTGAGCATTCATAAAACTGCTGCAAAAGACGCACTGGCTGAGGCTCGCAGTAATCCGGTGGTAGAGGGCGGTAGTGATCCCAGAGATAATTTCTCGGCCGCAGAAGAAGTGAGAACAAGCAACAGTTAGCAATAAGTGCAGCGATTGTTTATTTCCTCTCGCCTGAACTTTTATTAAAAACATGGAGGATTACATATGTAAAATAAAACAGTTTGCTAAACTGGACTTTCAGTCGAAGCAGGAGGTAATAATTAAAGGTAGACCAACGCCGGAGCTAAAAGGTTGGCTTTTGACTTCGGGACAGAAGACCCGTTCTTTTCAAACGGCGTGGTACACACGCAAAGGCTGGCTGTGTGGATGTCCAGCAAGAAAGGTAAGACCATAATAATGTTTTTTTTAATTAAATGTGCTTTTTTGTGTGCTACAGTTTGTATGTGTAAAGAATGCTAGTATGAGCTTTTAAACATAACCCGTTAACTGCTGCCAATCACATGGTGAATAAGATACTCTTTAGGGCAGTGGTTCCCAACCTTTTTGTAGCTGCGGACCGGTCAACGCCTGATAATTTGTCCCGCGGCCCGGCAGGGGGGGGGGGATTTTTTTTTTTGTCATGAAAAAAGTAAAATAATAAACGTGAATCCACTGTGTACTCTATGGACCTTTATTAGCACATTACGCCAACAACGTAACGAGTATAATTTTTTTATTTTTTTTTGTCATGAAAAAATTAAAATAATAAACGTGAATCCACTGTGTACTCATATGGACCTTTATTAGCACATTGCGCCAACAACATAACATGAGTATAACATCGAAGTCTCTGGTAACTTCCTCTCTGCCCATTACTTAATAAATAAATAAAAAAAATAACGTGGAAAAATATATAAATGACAAGAACCAGCAATTCCACACTACTGTCATTATGAATGTTATTTTTCAACAGCTGAAATAAAGTTGTCAGTTTGAACCGTCAGATAAGCCTCCTGCATGTTCGTGTGCCCAAGTCGACTCACAAGCTCTCCTCCTCTCCTCTCCCTCACCTCCCTCTGCCCAAACGCGCTCTGATTTTTGTTGCTATGGTAACGTTTACATGCCTTCAAAATAAGATGCAGATACAACATTAAAAACGAATATAAAGTGCATGAGATTTTTAACTCACTGTAACGCTAAATCAATGGGAGCCCTGAGCTTGTTTCTCTGCAAGGAGACGGTCCCAACTAGGGGTAATGAGAGACAAAGAAACCCGAAGTGTGTTGCTTATGTCCAGTCTGCTACGTTGTTTTGTTTTGGTGGCTGTCACTGCAGAAAATCCCGCTTCACACAGATAGGATGTTGGAAATGGCAACAGTGTTTTCAGTGCTGTGGTGGCGATCTCGGGGTATTCTGCCATGACTTTAATCCAGAAAACAGGCAGAGTTTTTGTTTGAAATACACTTTTAAGGCTGCCGTCATTTTCGATCTCCAGCATTTGATCTTCTTCCTGCACAGACATGCTGGATTCATCTGCTTTGTTGACAAATGGGTCGCGGATCCATTCTTTGGCAGTTTGTGGGTCTTTTGAAGTTGGGAAGTAGCGCTCAAACTCTTTTAAAAGCACAGACAGGTGATCGTGCAGCAGCTTGGTGAATGAAGGCGCAGGCTCAGTCTCACGCAAAAACCCCGCCAATGTTTGAAACATTTCCAGGTTTTTTGGGTTGGTGCACTAATTGTAAGTGTATCTTGTGTTTTTTTATGTTGATTTAATAAAAAAATAATAAAAAAATTAAATAAAAAATTAATAAAAAATTATTCTGCGGCCCGGTACCAATAGAGCCGCGGCCCGGTGGTTGGGGACCACTGCTTTAGGGTTCATATGTTTGTAAATCTGACTGTGATGAAGTCAGTGCCTCACCAGCCATGGACCTCACCGCATGTCACTGATTCTTACCTACTAAACCGTCCCAAGTGTGATGTCTGTAGGCTTGTTTTCATGCATATTTGGAACGTGCTATTGTAATGTATAAAACCTAGTGTCACTAGCATTAGCTAATATGCTAACAAGTTTGCAAGTGTTTGTGTTAGTATTATTAACCTACACTGGCATTCTTTTTTGTATTGTTTCAGTTTTGTAAATTCACCAAAACGTCACTGTGGAGATATTGAGTCTGTTTAGCTGATTGGAGAGTTAGCTTCCGTAGCTTGTGGGTCCATGACGATGGCTTCTGTTTTATTTGATCAGCCATTTACTGTGTTACAATTAAAGTATGTAAATACACATTTACAAGATAATTCTGTGTAAATAACTAATTTCACAATGTATAAATCTGCAGCTTATAGTCTGGTGCAGCTAATATATGGAAAAACATTTTTAGTGGGTGTGGCTTGTATACCGGTGCCCTTTACAGTCACAAAAATATAATATTTTGTGAGGGACCGTGCATTAATTTTCTCCAACGTTGATCGCTTTTTAAAAAAAAATTATTACACACAAAAAGTCACCTATTTCTCTCTGGTCTGGCGGAATATGTTATATTTTTATGGATTTTCAAAATTGACTCTCTAACATCCCCTTGAAATTAAAATATATATATATATATATATATATACAGTATATATTAGTATATATGTATATATATATATATATATATACATATATACAGTGTACATATATATATATATATATATATCCCCTCCCACCAGTTTCACGTATTGTCACAAAAATCACTGGGGATGTCTATCGTGACGGGACAAAGTAAAAGTCCCAAAAACCCATATTTGTAAACAAACAGGAAGTTGGTCATTTTGGTTTCCGCCGGCCAAATTACAGACAATAAGCAGCTTCTTTTTTGCTGCGCTTTAAACCCTGCGGCTTGTAAATCAGAGCGGCTAATTTATAGATTTCTCTGGGCTGAGGGCCACAAAGCAAATAGTTTTCATGAAACACATGCAAAGACACTCACATAGTGTGTTATTGTCTGTGCTATGGCGCCATCTTTTGGACAAGTTTTCTCACTGCAGGTGCTGCTGGGTGAATGTGTATCCCTGCTGTTTAAAGCTTTGAACCCGAAGAAGAAGTGTTGTTCTGTCTTGTAATCGTCCATAGCGGTTCTACTCGAAAACGTGTTAATTCACCACTTCAAGCAACGTTTGTAAGTTTTACAATATAACTAAAACAATTCTTACCTACTAAACCGTCCCATGTGAGATGTCTGTAGGAATGTTTTCATGCATATCTGTACGTGCTATCGTAATGTAATGAATCTAGCGTTGTTAGCATTAGCTAGTATGCTAACAAGTTTACGAGTGTCTGTGTTAGTATTATTAATTTACTATGGCATTTTTTGAGGTATTGTTTCAGTTTCACAAATTCCTCAGTAAATTCACCAAAACGTCACCGTGGAGTTATTGAGTCTGTTTAGCTGATTGGAGAGCTAGCTTCCGCAGCTAGTGGGTCCATGACGATGACTTCTGTTTCATTTGATCATCCGGTTTACTGCCGTATTACAATTAAAGTATGTAAATGAACATTTACAAAATAGTTCTCTGTAAATAACTAATTTCAGAATGTATATATCTCATGACTTCCGATTCCGGTTCGCCGTGAGTGACTGCTCGCTGACTGCTCGCTGTTGCTGTTGCGAAAAAGCTAAGTATTGTTCTATCTGTGTGCTTTTAATTGTTTTGCAGCTTTCTTTACTACTTCCTAAACATATTTAGTAGACCTATTTAACTTGCAAATCACCCGATCTCTGTCTCACCAACCCACCCTCAGCTAGCTAGCTGCTAAGCTAACGAAGCTAGCGCTGAGAAAGGCAGCGCCGGTCAGAAGGAATCTACTCCCGCACACCGTGACCGGTGACAGAAAATACCGTGAGTATGGCTTCCTGCGCGTTGTGCACCTTACTCATGGATAGGTTGGCTCTGCTAGAGGGCCGTGTCCGCCAGTTAAAGCAGAGTAATCTCGTAACTTTAGATGTTGCGGACACATCTGCTAGCGTTAGCTGTAGCGAGCTAACTATCCCAGTTTATAGTAGCCCTAAGTGGCCTATAAGCTATGGTGTACCGGTTGAGACGCATAATAGGTTTAGCCCTTTAGCTAGCACTACACCCCAGTCTACCGGGCACCACACCTTAGTCATAGGGGACTCCATCACCCGAAACATAAAGCTTAGCAAACCGGCCACAATTAAGTGTATTCCCGGGGCCAGAGCACCTGACATTGAAGCTAATCTTAGTGAGCTAACTCGCAACATGCCTAGTAAACACGTACGACAGGCTAATCGCACCGCCAGTTATGCGAATATAGTTGTACACGTTGGCTCCAATGACACTAAGATGAGACAGTCAGAGATTACAAAGAGAAACATAGCCAGGACTTGTGATCTCGCTAGAAAGATGTCCAGGCATCGAGTAATTGTCTCTGGCCCCCTGCCTGCGAGAGGCAATGATGAGAGATATAGCAGATTAGTCTCGCTTAACAAGTGGCTTTCTATCTTCTGTAGACAACAGGGACTAACGTTTATTGATAATTGGCCCTCTTTCTGGGGAAAACCAGGCTTTCTGATGAGAGACGGCCTTCACCCTAACCAGGAAGGCGCCATCATCCTGGCTAGGAACATAGACTACTGTTTAAGTCTCACTTGACTAACTACACTAGAGCAAGCCCGGTCACAGGAAATTACAGAGTCTGCTAGTCCGGGTGAGGAGTCAGTTAAGATAGAACTAGCCAGTGCCAGGCTGGATAATCCATGCACACATAGCAATTCTCTTATAATAATACACAACTCACATAATGTTTTTTCTGTTGTGCCTGAGTCAGAGGTAGACATGTAATTTGCCACCTCTACTGAGGTAGCAAATTATGATGCGTACAGTTTATCGCAGCACCAAGCAAAGAATCTGAAAATTCCCGTCATATCAATTCCTAGATATGGTCAAAACTATTTAAAGTGCACTACGCATAATAAACGCAACATTGTTAAAATTGCTACTACGGATAATCTCAACAAAAACTCGCCAAAACAGCCCAATACCTATAATATAGGCTTTTTAAACATAAAATCATTGTCTCCCAAAACGTTATTAGTTAATGAGGCCATTGGAGACAACAATCTTAACGTCATTGGTCTTAGCGAAACCTGGCTCAATCCAGATGATTTTTTTGCGCTAAATGAGGCATGTCTTAATGAAATTAAACAATGGATGTCCGCTAACTTTTTGCAACTCAACGCTAAGAAAACGGAAATGCTGATTATCGGTCCTGCTAGACACCAACATCTATTTAATAATACCACCTTAACATTTGACAACCAAACAATTAAACAAGGAGACTCGGTAAAGAATCTGGGTATTATCTTCGACCCAACTCTCTCGTTTGAGTCACACATTAAGAGTGTTACTAAAACGGCCTTCTTTCATCTCCGTAATATCGCTAAAATTCGTTCCATCTTGTCCACTAGCGACGCTGAGATCATTATTCATGCGTTCGTTACGTCTCGTCTCGATTACTGTAACGTTTTATTTTCGGGCCTCCCTATGTCTAGCATTAAAAGATTACAGTTGGTACAAAATGCGGCTGCAAGGCTTCTGACAAAAACAAGAAAGTTTGATCATATTACGCCTATACTGGCTCACTTGCACTGGCTTCCTGTGCACTTAAGATGCGACTTTAAGGTTTTACTACTTACGTATAAAATATTACACGGTTTAGCTCCAGCCTATCTCGCCGATTGTATTGTACCATATGTCCCGACAAGAAATCTGCGTTCAAAGAACTCCGGCTTATAAGTGATTCCCAGAGCCAAAAAAAAGTCTGCGGGCTATAGAGCGTTTTCTATTCGGGCTCCAGTACTCTGGAATGCCCTCCCGGTAACAGTTAGAGATGCTACCTCAGTAGAAGCATTTAAGTCCCATCTTAAAACTCATTTGTATAATCTAGCCTTTAAATAGACCCCCCCTTTTTTAGACCAGTTGATCTGCCGTTTCTTTTCTTCTCTCCTCTTCTCCCCTGTCCCTTGCGAGGGGGAGTTGCATAGGTCCGGTGGCCATGGATGAAGTGCTGGCTGTCCAGAGCCGGGACCCCGGGTGGACCACTAGCCTGTGCATCGGTTGGGGACATCTCTGCGCTGCTGACCCGTCTCCGCTCGGGATGGTTTCCTGTTGGCCCCGCTGTGGACTGGACTCCCGCTGATGTGTTGGATCCACTGTGGACTGGACTTTCACAATGTTATGTCAGACCCACTCGACATCCGTTGCTTTCGGTCTCCCCTAGAGGGGCGGGGTTACCCACATATGCGGTCCTCTCCAAGGTTTCTCATAGTCATTCACCGACGTCCCACTGGGGTGAGTTTTTCCTTGCCCGTATGTGGGCTCTGTACCGAGGATGTCGTTGTGGCTTGTACAGCCCTTTGAGACACTTGTGATTTAGGGCTATATAAATAAACATTGATTGATGATTGATTGATTGATTGATCTCCTCCTGACTATACGAGTGCACATATTGCCCGCCCCCTTAAAAGGGGCGGGGGGGTCGCACTAATATACAATGAAAACTTTAACCTTACCCCTAACCTAAATAATACATATAAATCGTTTGAGGTGCTTACTATGAGGTCTATCGCACCACTGTCTCTCAACCTGGCTGTTATCTACCGCCCCCCAGGGCCCTATTCGAACTTTATCAGTGAATTCTCAGAGTTCGTTGCTGATCTAGTGATGCACGCCGACAATATAATCATAATGGGGGACTTTAATATCCATATGTATAACCCATCGGACCCTCAGTGCGTGGCGCTCCAGACTATAATTGATAGCTGTGGTCTTACACAAATAATAAATGAACCCACGCATCGCAACGGTAATACGATAGATCTAGTGCTTGTCAGGGGTGTCACCACCTCCAAATTTATGATACTCCCATATACTAAAGTAATGTCCAATCATTACCTTATAAAATTTGAAGTTCTGACTCATTGTCAACAAGCTAATAATAATAATAACTGCTATAGCAGCCGCAACATTAATGCTGCCACAACAATGACTCTTGCTGGCTTATTGCCTTCGGTAATGGCACCATTCCCAAATTATGTCGGCTCTATTGATAACCTCACTAACAACTTTGACGATGCCCTGCTCGAAACCATTGATAGTATAGCACCGCTAAAACAAAAAAGGGCCCCTAAAAGGTGTACACCATGGTTTACAGAAGAAACTAGAGCTCATAAATTATCATGTAGAAAGCTGGAACGCAAATGGCGCGCGACTAAACTTGAGGTTTTCCATCAAGCATGGAGTGATAGTTTAATAACTTATAAACGGATGCTTACCTTAGCTAAAGCTAAATATTACTCAAATCTCATCTGCCTCAACAAAAACGATCCTAAATTTTTGTTTAGTACAGTAGCATCGCTAACCCAACAAGGGACTCCTCCCAGTAGCTCCACCCACTCAGCAGATGACTTTATGAATTTCTTTAGTAAGATAATTGAACTCATTAGAAAGGAAATTAAAGACTACGCATCCCAGCTACAACTGGGTTATATTGACACAGATACGACTGTATGTACGACGGATACTGCCCTCCAAAATAGTCTCTCTCTTTTTGATGAAATAACATTAGAGGAATTATTACAGTCAGTGTAAGTGGGATAAAACAAACAACATGTTTACTTGACCCACTTCCTGGGAAACTTATCAAGGAGCTTTTTGTATTATTAGGTTTATCAGTGCTAAATATTATAAACTTATCACTTTCCTCTGGCACTGTTCCTCTAGCATTCAAAAAAGTGGTTATTCATTCTCTGCTCAAAAGACCTAACCTCGATCCTGACCTCATGGTAAACTACCGGCCGGTGTCCCACCTTCAGTTTATTTCAAAAATCCTCGAAAAGATTGTTGCACAGCAGCTAAATGAACACTTAGTGTTTAAAAATTTCTGTGAACCCTTTCAATCCGGTTTCAGGGCAAATCACTCTACGGAGACAGCCCTCGCAAAAATGACTAATGATCTACTGCTAACGATGGATTATAATGCGTCATCCATGTTGCTGCTTCTTGATCTTAGCGCTGCTTTCGATACTGTCGATCATAATATTTTATTAGAGCGTATCAAAACACGTATTGGTATGTCAGACTTAGTCTTGTCTTGGTTTAACTCTTATCTTAGTGCATCTCCCATAACAATGTGACATCGGAATATGTCAAGGTAACGTGTGGAGTTCCCCAGGGTTCGGTTCTTGGCCCTGCACTCAACAGCACTTACTTGCTGCCGCTAGGCGACATCATACGCAAATACGGTGTTAGCTTTCACTGTTATTCTGATGACACCCAACTCTACATGCCCCTAAAGCTAACCAACACACCGGATTGTAGTCATCTGGAGGCGTGTCTTAATGAAATTAAACAATGGATGTCCGCTAACTTTTTGCAACTCAACGCCAAGAAAACGGAAATGCTAATTATCGGTCCTGCTAGACACCGACATCTATTTAATAATACCACCTTAACATTTGACAACCAAACAATTACACAAGGTGACTCGGTAAAGAATCTGGGTATTATCTTCGACCCAACGCTCTCGTTTGAGTCACACATTAAGAGTGTTACTAAAACGTCCTTCTTTCATCTCCGTAATATCGCAAAAATGTGTTCCATTTTGTCCACTATCGACGCTGAGATCATTATTCATGCGTTCGTTATGTCGCGTCTCGATTACTGTAACGTATTATTTTTGGGTCTCCCTATGTTTAGTATTGAAAGATGCCGTTTCTTTTCTTTTCTATGTGGGTAACCGCATATGGGGTTACCCACATATGCGGTCCTCTCCAAGGTTTCTCATAGTCATTCACATAGACATCCCACTGGGGTGAGTTTTCCTTGCCCTTATGTGGGCTCTGTACCGAGGATGTCGTTGTGGCTTGTGCAGCCCTTTGAGACACTTGTGATTTAGGGCTATATAAATAAACATTGATTGATTGATTGATTGATCTACGGCGTGTAGTCTGATGCGGCTAATATATGGAAGAAAAAAATAATTATCTTCTAAAATTTAGTGACTGTAGCTTATATACGGGTGCGCTCTATAGTCTGGAAAATATGGTAATTATAGGGGCAGTATTGATCATACCAATGCTGATACTTCACATTTCTAATATATTTAAAAGATTCAATTTTTGTCAGAATTATAATCAGACAAAAACACAGCATAGCAGCAGAACTATATCACTCAAATATTCCCATTATTCACATATTTCCTTGTAAATATGGGAATATTTTCCTTTTCATATATTCCTTGTTTTGAAGAAAAATAAATTAAATAATAAACAACTCAACAGAAGCCAAAAGTACTATTGGCTATGATTTAATTTATTTAGTTTTGCCCTGAAAGTCCTCCTGTGTCCAGGGTCGTATTTCCTGAACAAAAATGACAACATTTTAAGATAACAAAAAAAGAACGCTGTTGTATCGACCTATACTTGGCATCGCTACCTTTGACAACTGTATTGACCCGCTCACCCTTGTTAATATTCAAAAGCTCTAGCTTAGCAGTTAGCATGGCTACTTGTATCTTCCTGCAACGTGTAGTGTAGCATGTTTAGCTATTTATGGTCCTCCAGTGACTTGTAAGAACATACTTTATTTGTCGGCGTGGAGGCAAGGATTACTCACTGCGAAACTACTTCACACTTTGAAGGGACGTTAGCCGCTACCTTGCTGGCAAGGACGCTACATTGCGTTGAGGACGTGTCCATTCGCTTGTCACTGTTGAATTTGTGCAACACGGGTAGAATGTGTTATCAACATGTATTATCACGATACGACGACAGTATTAAAAACTATCGTTTGCCAAATTTGCATCGTTTATATCATAAATCATATATATAGCTAGCTTTTCGTCTGCCATATATATACCATTTATATTATAACAATACAGCACAATATCGTATGCCATAATAAAATTGTAAAATTAAAATATGTAAGTGCCTATGCATTTGAATATTATTTTTTTATGGACACTGTAAAAAAATATCGATAGATTTTATAGCAAAAAAAATGGCAGCTCTGTTGTCTGGATTTTTTTTTTATAACATATCTCTTTAAATGGCACTGTTTTTTTTGTGTTTTTTTGTTTTTAGATAATTATGATTATATTACATCCGGAGATGCTTTCCTCTTCATTCACCTTAGGTGAATGGAGCCTTGGCCAGGAGGACTTGATATCATCAGATGGTATCCAGCGGTCATTGGGTGTTTAGACCCTGAACCATAACACCCTACCGCTGGTGGGCCGGCAGTGGTGGTCAGGTCACTGCCTATCTCCTCCTCCTGGCTTCCAGCTCATCCCGTCTCTCCTGCTCCATAACCAGCAAGAGGCTCTCTCTGCTGCCTCCCCCATCCTGCGAGCTGCTGTATTTCCCTCCTTCCCTGTTATTCCAAAGGCTGTGAGCATTCTCCATACCGACTGGGCAGGGAATCCTCTGCAGCCGACCTCAACCGGGAACATCCATGACGCATCCTTTTCCCCTGCAGTCATTCAAAAGGTCCTGGTATTTGGCACTTTTCCTTTCGAAGGCTTGGTCGCACCCTTCTTCCCATGGGACTGTGAGTTCTATGAGAATTATCTTCTTTGCCTCTTCAGACCACAGCACCACATCCAGTCTCAGGGTTGTCTGGACAACCTGGGGGAACTGCAGCCTTCCTTCCAGGTCTACCTTCATGTCCCAAGAACGGGCCATTTGCAATAGGCTCTTCCTTGATGTTGCTGTGGTTGGTGGCTTTTCTCCCTTCCTCACAAACTGGATTGATCTTGTTCTCCCTTGTGGTTGCCGTTTCTTGCATCTCTGCTGCTCCAGGGTGTTAGCCAGTGTCATGAGCACCTTGTCATGACACCATCTGTATCTCCCTTGGGTGAGTGCTGTTTTACACCCTGACAGGATGTGCGCCATGGTACCCTTCTGCCCGCAAAGCTTGCATAGTGGATCCTCTCTCATGCCCCATCTGTGCAAGTTTGTTGGAGTCGGGAGTGTGTCATACACTGATCTCAGCAAGAAAGAGATGCGGAATGGTTCCAGATTCCATAGATCTGCCTACGTGATCTTTCTCTTAGGGAGGTCCCATTTGGTTCAGGCTCCCTGGGACGCTAGTTCCACTGCTCTTGATTTCCGACCTTCCTCTTCCAGGTTTCGTACTTCCTCCTGGATCATAGCTCTTCTTTCCCTGGGTTCTGCCTTACTCCACTGTTGAACATGGGAAGTTCCAAGACCTTGTCTTCCTGTGCATGGCATTCCTATGATGTCACGTAGCCTCAACATGCTCTCAGCTTGTGCAACAGATGTGTCAGCTGCCCACTTGCGTCCTGATCTCGTAGTGACGCCTGTGTGTCTGACTTGTTCGTCCTGGGAGTCTCTGTATGTCATTAAGACTCTGCACTTTGCTACCTTGAATTCCTCCACCACTGATGACAAGGGAAGTTGGAGCTGTCCTGAACTTATGTAGAGGCCTACTGATGTGAAGCTTGGAGGGATTCCCAGCCATTTTCTGAGGTACTTATTGATCTTTCTCTCGACTCCTTCTATGCATGTCATAGTGATGTCATACACCGTCAACAGCCACATGAGTCTTGGTAACAGTCCATGTTGGTAGAGCCATATTTTAAATTTACCAGGGAGTCCTGATTTTTCAATCCTCCTCAGCCACTCCTCTGTCTGCTTCTCTGTACTAGTGGTGTTGTTCCTGTCAGTAAGTGAGCTTCAAACCACTTTCCAAGGAACTTTATAGGGTTCTTCTCAATCGATGGAATCACTTCTCATTGCACTTGCAGCTTGAACCTGTTCGTCAGTTCACCTTTCCGGATCACCATGCTCCTTGATTTTTTGGGCTTAAACTTCATTCTGGACCATGTTGCCATGTGGTCCAGAACTGTTAGCACCAGATGGGTGCTAACAGTTCTGGACCACATGGCCTCCACATGGGTTGTGGTCGTCACGGTGAGATCGTCCATGTAACCTCTTATTGGGGGTTGTCGAATGCCTGATTCTATTGCTGGTCCTCTGGCTTCTTTCCCAGCAGCTGTTATGAGGAGGTTCATACCCATGATGAAGAGGATGGGGGAGATTGTGCATCCAATTACGATTCCCTTTTCCAAGTTTTGCCACTGAATTGTGAAATTGGCTGTTTTGAACCGTATCTGGATGCCTGCAAAGTAGCTGGTTATCATTCCATTGATGTGCAGAGGGATGTAGTAATGGTCTAGTGCAGTGTGAATGAGGGTGTGAGGGATTGCTCCATAGCGTTAGCCAGATCGAGCCAGACAACAGTCAGGTTGCCTTTGCTTGCTTTGTGTTCCAGGCATCCAGAGAAGCCTGGAATTCCACCTTACTGGATAGAGGTGTCAACATATCCGTTCTCCGTCATGTATAAGGTCATCCTTTTTGCCAGTACAGAAAACAAGATTTTGCCTTCTACGTTTAGAAGTGATATTGTGCAGTATTGATTTATGGTTGAGGAGTTCTCTTCCTTTGGCACAAAACAGCCTTCTGCCTTCTTCCAGCATGATGGAATGGTGCCCTTTTTCCAGATCCTCCAGAACAGCATCCACAGCCTCAGAAGGAGCATCGGGCATTTCTTATACACCTTATAGGGTATACCACTGGGTCGGGAGCAGATCCTGTTCTGGCCTTTTTCACCACCTCTTGGATTTCCTTCCAGGATGGTTCACTGATGTTGAGCTCTTTTCTTGGTTTTTCCAAGCTGTCGATGTTATGGTTGGCACCCAGGGCCTGGTTTTTGCAGGTGTCATTCTGGGTTTCCCTTAAGAACGCCTCCACATCTTCCCTCGAGCTGGTCAGCATTCCGGATTTTGCTTCACCCAGTAGTTTCCTGGTGAATCTGAAAGGGTCTTTGGGGAACTGTGCTCTTCTGTTCTCCCTCTCCTTCCTCCTCTACCGAATTCTTTCTGCTCTATGGAGTCTACAAAGACGTTCCTGGAGTTGCCTTGTCAGATTCTTAATACTTTCCTTTTCCTCGACAGTGGCTCTTTTGAACTGTTTGTTTAGAGTTTTAATTTCCTTCCTTAGGCGATAGATTTCTCTTTCTCTTCTGCTTGGCTGATGCGCCATTTTGGTGTTAACCTTCTTGTCCTCCATCCCAAAACGCTCCCTTGCCAGATTGTACGTTATTGTTGTGAGTGTATTGACTTTCTGTTCAGCTGTTCCTGCTAGTGTGGCTTCTAGCACTTTGTCGAGGTCTTCGTCTTGTTGGTTCCATTCTTTGGTGTCACTCATCTTGGGCCACTTAATTCATTCCCTCGCAGGGTGGGTTTGGCTCTCTGAAGAGGTATGGGGTGGATCCCGCCTGAGGTCTTGAGGTGGCACAGGTGCTGAGAGATCTCCAGTGCTGTGGGGCGCTTCCTGCCTGGAGCTCTCCTGCGTCTCACCAGGTGCTACCCGCTGTGCGGTGCACCTGTGTCCCCCCTGTTCCACATGTGGTCCTGGCTTGGTGTATTTTAAGCCCTCTTGTGTTTTTGTAGGTCTTTCCGCAATGACACTTTACTACCTCCAATACCTCTCCAGTTATTGTTGTTTGAGTGAGCCGTCTCTTTGTCTGTGATCCATTCCTGGCCATTACCGTTGTGTCCGTACCGTTGTGTCCGTTCCGTTGTGTCCGTCCCGTTGTGTCCGTCCTGTTGAGTCTCTCACCCCCCCCCCCCCCCCCCCCCCCTTCTCGGGAGACTCTGGGGGTATTGCTCATTGTTAATTTCCGTAGCTCGGGTTGGTGCCCTCTTAACCAACCCAAGCTACGGAAATTAAAAAATTCTAGCAACCGTAAAAAAATACGACTGTTTTTAAGCTTTTTTTTGTTTTTTGTTTTTGTTTGTTTTTCCCACAACAAAACAGTGGTACTGTTTTTCCATTTAAAGTAAAATGCTGTAAAAAGTACCGTACATTTTACGGTAAAAATAGTTACCACAAAATCTATTGTAATTTTTACAGTGTACAATTTGATGGTAATTTGCTTTCAAATCGTAAGTCAAGCAGATATGTGTTTAAAAAATATTTGGAATGTATGATAATAGTGTATATTATTTGTTGCATTATTGAATAATATTAAAGTTGAACAGATATGCAATTGCATGTATTTTTTTTCGGTCAGAATGGAAGGAAAAAATATATTTAGTAGCGGTGTGAATCTTTGACCTCCTAACAATTCGATCAGATTCCGATTCCTGGGGTGACGATTCGATTCAGAATCGATTCCCGAGTCAAACCAATTTTCGTAATGTGTTATTTGGTTTAATAACCCGTTTTCAAAGCAGGTTACAGGTTAAACAAATCATTTTGGTTTCATGGAAATGGCTTAAAAACGTCTTTAAAATGTTTATTTAAATACAAATTATTTTTACAAAAAAATCTTCATGGATTTTTGAAAATTATGAATTAATTTAGAATGGAATTTATAGGAATCGTGAAACGGATGTGAATTAAATTTTTGTGCATTTTGTGGAACATTTTGTAAGAGAAGATTAAGTACTTTATTGATGTGACGGCGTGGCGAAGTTGGTAGAGTGGCCGTGCCAGCAATCTGAGGTTTGCTGGTTACTGGGGTTCAATCCCCACCTTCTACCATCCTAGTCACGTCTGTTGTGTCCTTGGGCAAGACACTTCAACCTTGCTCCTGATGGGTGCTGGTTAGCGCCTTGCATGGCAGCTCCCGCCATCAGTGTGTGAATGTGTGTGTGAATGGGTGAATGTGGAAATACTGTCAAAGCGCTTTGAGTACCTTGAAGGTAGAAAAGCGCTATACAAGTATAACCCATTTATAATTTATTTATTTATGTAAATTATTTTCGGATGTTCACGAGCGGTATAGCTCGGTTGGTAGAGCGGCCGTGCCAGCAACTTGAGGGTTGCAGGTTCGATCCCCGCTTCCGCCATCCTAGTCACTGCCGTTGTGTCCTTGGGCAAGACACTTTACCCACCTGCTCCCAGTGCCACCCACACTGGTTTGAATGTAACTTAGATATTGGGTTTCACTATGTAAAGCGCTTTGAGTCACTTGAGAAAAAGCGCTATATAAATGTAATTCACTTCACTTCACTTCACATGAAATGATGAGGTGAGCCAGACGGACCCTTGTGTTTGACACCTGTGGCATATGTCAATATCCAAAACAGGAGCTTTACATACTGTACAAATGATTAGGAGTTGTATATAATAATTAAATAATAATACAAATACATTATTAATTTTATTATTTTTGGTATGGATATTGTTATTATTATTATTATTATTATTATTATTAGTATTATTATTGTTGTTATTATTATTATGATTATTGTTGTTATGATAATAATAATAATAATATTATCATAATAACAATAAATTCGTAAAATGAAAGAAAATATATAAAAATACAATTAATAAAAAGCAAAAATGTAAAATATATGAAACTAAAAAACTATAAAATTAATAAATAAATGTAATAAAAAATTAAAATATTAATGAAAATATTAAAAATGTAATAAATAATGAAGACTTTAATACAATTAAAAATGTATTTAAAAAACGTAGTTGAATATAATAATAAACTTATCATACACTGTATAATAATAATTTCAAACATAAAACAATAAAGATGCATGAATAGAGTATTTGTGTTTCAATCGTAGCTACTGAATTGCCCAAAGATTCCCAGCCCTAAATCCTAGGGTGCATGGATTGATGGACGCGTCCTAAAAAGTAACGATCCTCCCGATGAGGTCTGCTGGAAGAGTGTGGGAGGAGAAAGGATGTTTCCAGAGGAGCATAAATCTGATGTGGAAATGTAGACTTAGTTGGATTTGCCTTCTTGAGAAGACCTTTTCACTTGTTTTGTTGGTTTATCCCCTAAACCCGTCTCACCCCCCCAGCCTAAAAGCTTTTGACATCTTCATCTTGTTCACAGTGGGCAGCCTTTGTTTGTTCTGCTTGAAAAAGCGGATGGGGTTCGGCCCCCCCTTTCCCCCCCTCTCTGTGGCACAAGGACTTTGCCATTGCAAAAGGGAAGAGGGGGGTATTTCTCTCGCACTCCCGCCCCCACCCCCTACCCCCCTCCTTTTTCACATAACTACAATATGGTCATTGTCTGCCAGTGAATAATGTGGCCACTCGGGCAGCATGGACCGCTTCTCGGGCTTTGACTGTGAACCGGCTCCTTTCTTCGGCCTGAAAGGACTCTAATCCATGTAAATATAAGACCCCGGGTACAGCCTGGCCGCGCTGAGGAGAGTGAGAGGGTGGGACGGAGGGGAGGGTCAGCAATTTAACCTTTGACCCAACAAATAAGAGGCATGTAAGTTTTAGAATTACTCTCCAAAGAGGGGCTCCCAGTGGCAGAACAAGATTCTTTTGTAGTCCTCGCGGTCTGGGGCTGATTGACAGGGGCCTGCATGGGAGAGCGCCACAAAACCAGGGGGGGGGGGGGGGGAACGCAGAACTTTACCGAGCACAGTGACAGACGACGCTAATTATCGATTATGTCCGACCCATAGGATTTAGGGGGTCCCCCGATCCAAAATTAGTATCAGATATAAGTCCAATATCAGCAAAAAAAATGTATTGTTTTGCATTTAAATCAGAAGTGCCAAACGTTTTTGACTTGGGGGCCTTTAGGCTCCAAAAATTTGGGTGGGGGTCGAAATCCAAATGCATGTAAAGTAACTATGTCTATATATATATATATATATATATATATATATATATATATATATATATATATATATATATATATATATATATATATATATATATATATATATATATATATATATATATATATATATACACTACCGTTCAAAAGTTTGGGGTCACCAAAACAATTTTGTGGAATAGTCTTCATTTCTAAGAACAAGAATAGACTGTCGAGTTTAAGATGAAAGTTCTCTTTTTCTGGCCATTTTGAGCGTTTAATTGACCCCACAAATGTGATGCTCCAGAAACTCAATCTGCTCAAAGGAAGGTCAGTTTTGTAGCTTCTGTAACGAGCTAAACTGTTTTCAGATGTGTGAACATGATTGCACAAGGGTTTTCTAATCATCAATTAGCCATCTGAGCCAATGAGCAAACACATTGTACCATTAGAACACTGGAGTGATAGTTGCTGGAAATGGGCCTTTATACACCTATGTAGATATTGCACCAAAAACCAGACATTTGCAGCTAGAATAGTCATTTACCACATTAGCAATGTATAGAGTGTATTTCTTTAAAGTTAAGACTAGTTTAAAGTTATCTTCATTGAAAAGTACAGTGCTTTTCCTTAAAAAATAAGGACATTTCAATGTGACCCCAAACTTTTGAACGGTAGTGTATATATATATATATATATATATATATATATATATATATATATATATATATATATATATATATATATATATATATATATATATATATATATATATATATATATATATATATATATATATATATATATGTAGCCTATACATGTATATATACAGTGTTCTGAAATTTACTTTTAAAAAGTAATTAATTATAGTTACTTGTTACTTTACCAAAAATGTAATTGAATTACTAACGGAATTACTCTTTAATAAATGTAATTAATTACTAGGAAAAGTAATTTATACGTTACTTAAAAAAATTAAAAAAATAAAATATCTGCCATATGCATTTGAGAGATGTTTGATATCAGAGCACAGTGTGCGGAGTCTGGGCTTTCAAAAGGCGGGGCCTGTTGCCTAGTGACGTGTAACGTCACGAGGATTTCAACGGAGCTTTGTTTGTTACTTAAGCAGTTAGCAGCGCACTTTGTCGGCTTTGACGTCAGCTTTTTTAAAATATTTTCACCGGATTGTGTTACCTCTGCTTGATGAAGAGACTAAATGTGCTTGTCATATCTTCTTGTACAAACGGGGGTATTGTTTGGATGGCAAGTTTGTCACTATGATCATTGATTTGTTGTTCATTATTCCCATCGTGTACGTGTGCGTATGTTGTTGTCTGCTGTGTCACAGTGTGATGTTTTCTCTTCCTGTTTAATATCAAGTTCATTTTAGTGTGGTGCTGCTTGGTGCTTTCACGAGTAAAAAGATATTTCCTGCATTGAACTTACTGTCTTGTTGTCGACATAAAACCACATCGAAAGTAGCGTGCCACATTACATCAAGCTATCGCTAATGGCGTTGTAATGGACCTAAAAGTATAATTAGATTACTCGTTACTAGTAAAATTTACTTTGTTACTAACACTGTTATTATATGATGCCTTTATTACAAACACTGTATATGTGTACCAATTATGTTAATATGACAGATAAATATCTAATATAATTGGACATTAAGAGTATGTGAAAGTTGGACTCCTACCTTGTTTACTTCCCTGACGACCACCTCAAAGTTTTGTAATCAATCAGAAATATCAAGCAGCTAAAATGCGGCAAACATGGATAAGTGTGAAGGGAGTGTTTTGCATTTTCCCCATCATGCTTTGTGATGGATTTAAAAGTGTGTAATGTTGATTTGTTTATGATGCTGCAACGTTTTTTTATAATAACCACAAAGTTCAGTGAGCAAGTTGTGTTATGTGTGACCATGTGTGTTGACTTTTTGTGAGGTTTTTTTGCACCATGACAGGGGAAGGTTGTTCGGATTGCGGTATGTAAGTAAATGCTGTGCTGAAATCCCTTCAAATCAGAATTCATAGTCATTGACATGATTTACCCATGTTGTTCATAACATGGTGGCAAATTTGTAGCAATCAGTTTGTCAGATATTTAAAATTAATTTTGGAAAAACCCTGCAGGCCAGATTCTTCATTAAATTTGTGATGTCTCCCGGGCCACACTTTAGGCACGCTTGAGCTAAACGTTCCGATACAAGCAGTCCTGCAGTACTAATCAACTCTATGAAGTTTTTTTCTACCACGTATGACACTGGGGATACATTTTGTATTTTCGCGTGCCTGCACAATACCAAAACTGACATTATGTTGCATAAAATGATGGGTTGGACTAAGCCGAAGACTCAAATACGCAGACATGAACCAGTGTATATGATTTTATTAGCCACAAGATGGACATATCATTATTCTCTTTATTCATTCATTATTTAATATGTTAATATTTCATATATTCATGTATATACTTATTCATTATACAATGCTTCTGTTAGCCTTTGCTTCTTTCATTAATTAATAAGTTAATATATTCGTGCATACATTCTATTACTATTAATGATATTTACCAATTCACCAATTAACATGATTTACTGTAAGTGTGAATGTTTCATACAGGAAGTGAATTGCTTGTACTGAGACAATAAGCTGTTCTTCTGTCTACTCCTTTTGGGAATATTGCAAAGAGGAGTCACACGATGTTCCTTAACAAGACTTTGGCGACATGGACTAATGTTGTCTTATTACTGTACCCATAAAATAGCACTTTGAACATAAAAAATCAAATGTATTTGAGAAACCTTAAATAGGAGCCATAGACAGTGTTGAGCGGCCATCTGCCTCGACTCGTTGAAGTAAAAAGGTGATGTAAAACAAGGGAAAAGTAGCAGCAGTAATAACAACACCAACTTGCTGTTTGTATATACTGGAGGTTCATTTGTGTCTTTATTACGAAAGCATTTTTTATTGGACACTGAATTTATGTTACTGAAGCTTTAGCGTTTGAAATTTTTTATTTGAATAAATGGGTTATACTTGTATAGCGCTTTTCTTCCTTCAAGGTACTCAAAGCGCTTTGACACTATTTCCACAATCACCCATTCACACACACATTCACACACTGATGGTGAGAGCTGCCATGCACGGCCCTAACCACGACCCATCAGGAGCAAGGGTGAAGTGTCTTGCTCAAGGACACAACGGACGTGACAAGGTTGGTAGAAGGTGGGGATTGAACCAGGAACCCTCAGGTTGCTGGCACGGCCACTCTCCCAACCGCGCCACGCCGTCCCCACACACTTTGGAATACATCCAATGTGTGTGACTAAAAATTAAGTTTGTTCAAATTCACCCAGCAGGCACAAGACATTGATAGAACGTTGATTATACGTACATGTCCTTTAAAACTGACTTTGAAACAACGTTGCAAATCAGTTGTATTTGTAAATTGAGACAATGTTGGTGTCAAATGTTGGATTCATGGTGTTGTTTAGAAAATGACCAGATTTCAATGGTCTAATCAACGTCACAACCTGATATTGAATAAACGTCGTCAAAAAGCATGTTTTAACGTTGTATTTGTGTTGTAGAATATTGATTGAAAAATGACCAAAATGCAATGGTCGAGTCAACGGCAGAACCCGACATTGATTAAACGTCATCAAAAAGCATGTTGTTTCAACTGTGTATTTGTGTTGTAGAATATTGGTTTGAAAATGACCAAAATTCAATGGTCAAATCAACATCAGAACCCGACATTGGTTAAAAGTTGTCAAAAAGCACGTTGTTCCAACGTTAGGTTTGACAAAGTTTAACAAAGTTCAACAAGTTCTCAACGTTGTTTTAATGTCTTGTGCCTGTAGAACCGTGCGTACAGATTCAGTGTAAACGGTAAAAACAGAACTCTTTAATGAATCCTGCTCAACTTTCTCTGATTGCTGTTTTGGAGTCTTGTCATCCACCACTGTCTATTATTTCCACCGCACATTTTACACTGGATTGAGACCATTGACATGATGTGTTTTTCTTCAAGGAACGTTTTTACACATTTTGCTCCATGACAAAATGCATTATCATTTACAAAAATGGAGATATCATCCCCAAACATCCTTTCCATTGACGGTATAAAAGACACAATGTAAACTTGTGCATTTATTGAAGATCTAATGACGGCCATCACTACCTGACATGTTTTCTTTAGGCTGTCATCTTCAGAAATTTAATTGGAACTAAAACCAAACTAAAGTTCCAGCATCATCACCTTGCCCAATGCAACCATTCATCACTGAATATGACTTTCATCCAGTCATCCATAGTCCACCATTGTTTTTCCTTAGCCCATTGGAACTCAGTTTTTCTATGTTTAACTTTCTATATTGAAATTCTATTTCCTGTAGGCGTTTTTTTACATTTAAGTCACAGACGGTGACCCAAGTTTCCATCCATTCGATTTTCATTTGTTTTGCTGTGCATTTTCTGTTTTTAAAACATATTGCGTGAAGTTTTCTGATGTTTTCCTTTGTCTACCAGTATGCTTGCCTTCTACAACCTTCCCATGTTGTTTGTACCTACTCCACATTTTACACACAGCCGACTGTGAACAATCAACATCTCGAAGAAGTTTAAGAATCCTCTTCTTTATTTCTATTGACATCCCTCGTGTTGGAGCCATGATTCATGTCAATCCGCCTGCTGCAACAGCTCTCCGAGGTGTGAACACTCCCATATAACTGCAGACTGATGAACATGTTTCATCTGATGTGTGTGTTAGATTTGGAAATGAACATTTACAGGGTGATTCCATCATTCTCTTCACCCTGCTTGCTCTTCAAATGAAACTGTTACTGACTACCTTAGACTTAGACTTAGACATAGACTTAGACAAATTTTATTGATCCACAAGGGAAATTGTTTCACACAGTAGCTCAGTTACAAAGGATGGAAAGGGTAAGAATGGAAAGGATGATACAGGTATAAAGTAGACAAAAAATTTACCATAGTAGCAATATAAAATATAGCATACATGTAATATTTACATATTATATATACAGTATATAACATATACTGATATATTATAATATTATATGATATTAGTATATAATGATTCATATTCTTGATTTATTTTTGTGTTGTTTTTTTAAGCCAGAAAGTTGTCATTTGAAAAGACTATAGTTGTAGTCCAGTATCTGCATTTTTGTCAACAAATTCAAAGAACTGAATGAACGTCCTCCAAGTCTGCTAATTCATCATTTTTGCCAGGGGTTGAACCAGAGATGTCTTTGGACTCTTGAATGATGAAATCAGACAGAATACGTGAGTAGACGGACGATGTTGTTCCATGCAACGGTTTATTGAAAATTTGGGCGATTTTTTTTGTGGAAAATGAAGTATCCAAACAGTGTGAAGGCCGTATGAAAACCGAGATACCAGTACAATTTACGAACCCCTCTTTTCGATGTATGGATTTTTAGATTTAGTCAAATATGCGTCCATGTGCGAACCATGTCTCTGTGTATAAACACTTCAGTTATTCATTCATGTCGAATACTTTTGTCACAGTGCCTTTTTTGTGTTTTTTGGCCTTTTGACAAGTTTTGTCCATTTTGCTAACTCAATACGAGTCGCAAAACGACAACAGTCCAGCGTGGAAAGAAGGAGGGAATCGCTGTGAAGGGGTAAGGAAAAATAATTTTTGTGAGGAATACATTGATGGTGCACGCAAGTCTGGAAGAATCTACGAAGCAAGTACCAGAACAAGTTTTAATTGTGAAGACATCTGACTTTTCTGGAAAATTATGCCAAAACATAATTCCCCCAACAACTGAGGGGAAGAGCTAATTCTCGTTTCAGCTGCTCTTCTTCCAGGCACACACACGCTCCTTCTTTTCTCTCCCTCTGTCTGCTCCTTTCTCTTCAACTCTTCCTTTGCCATTGTTAATGTAAGTTGATTTTACTTTTTTTAACATTTAATATTTCAAGTCAAAGATTTCCGTGATTTCCAAACGTTTGTGAGGGCACCAAAGGGACTTCTGTGTGTGTGTGTGTGTGTGTGTGTGTGTGTGTGTGTGTGTGTGTGTGTGTGTGTGTGTGTGTGTGTGTGTGTGTGTGTGTGTGTGTGTGTGTGTGTGTGTGTGTGTGTGTGTGTGTGTGTGTGTGTGTGTGTGTGTGTGTGTGTGTTGGCAGAGCAACATATATAGGACAGTTCAACTTCTGAATAAAGAGAAAGTTGATGCATCGCCGCCTTGTAATGTTTGTTTTTTTGTATATACACAGCAGGGATTCTTAACCTTTTTGACTTTGGGGCCCAACTTTTCCACAACAGAGGGACCTGGGGCCCACTCAAATATTAACGCAGAATTAGTGATCTTACACTTGATTTTAATCATATTCAATTATTATATTTAATCATGTGTTAATCAAAAAGATTATGACCAAGGCTTAGGTCAGGCTAATTATAAAAATTATTGGTAATCAAATACACTTCATAAGAAAGGACTCATTGAAACTGAGGAAAAACAAATGTATATACAATTACACAGTGCTAAAATGAATACATTTGAACTAGATTAATTAATAATACATAAATATGTATGTATATATATATATATATATATATATATATATATATATATATATATATATATATATATATATATATATATATATATATATATATATATATATATATATATATATATATATATTTATATATATATATATATATATATCCATCCATTTTCTACCGTTTGTCCCTTTTGGGGTCACGGGGGGTGCTGGAGCTTATCTCAGGTGCATTCGGGCGGAAGACGGTGTACACCCTGGACAATATATATATATATATATATATATATATATATATATATATATATATATATATATATATATATATATATATATATATATATATATATATATATATATATATATAGATATAGATGTATATACATATATATATGTTTCTTACATAAACTGTCAATAAAATAAAGAGCAAATATAATTGTCATGTTCTTTGGTCATGTTTTGTTTTGGTTATGTTCTGTTGGGTCTTGGTCGCTTTTAGTTCCTGTTTATACTACCTTATTTTGGTTGCCATGGTGGCATATGATTTGCACCTGCTCCTGGTGTTTTGAGTCACGCACTTGTTGTCACTAATGATGAGACTTTAGTATTTAAGCTTGTAGTTGTCAGGCAGTCGGCCTGACGACATTACCGCTGCTATCTGATGATACTTCTGATACGCACGCCTGTTCATAGTTTATGCTTCATGCCATGCCACGTAAGTTTTGTTTTTTCATGTCACAGTTAGCAAGTTTTGTTTCTTGTTCATAGTTTCTGCCTTTATGCTAGTTTTTGTTTCTTATCCAAGTTTGTATTTCCGCCTTGTGCGCGCCTTTTGTTTTGTTCTTTTTGGAGGTAAGAATAAATCATGTCGTTACCTGCAAGCCTTGTCCGGTCCAGTCATTTTGCACACAGGGAAAGCAATCCACGCATTAATTTGCGTGGCCATAGTCCTCTTCGTGACAGAATGTCGCCAGCATTCCGCCAGCATTCCGCTATCCCGCAAACGACTTGGACGAGTTGGATGAGGCTTCTTGGGAGGTGCTGCGCGCCATGGAAGCCGAGACGCTGCGCTAATCCCTCGTGGAGCGCAGAGATCTGATGTGGGGGGCCTGGGGGAGAGCTGGTGCCGATCAGCGCGTCGCTCCAGTCCCGGAAACGCAGCCAGGGAGGGGAAGAATAAAATACTTTTTGGACAATTCAGAGGGGAGGATTCTGCCCCCCTCCTGACCTTCCTCCACCCACCCCTAAAAACGGTTCCAGACCCCGGGGAGCACGTCTGGTATCCGCTCCTTGAGGGGGGGGCTAGGGCCGGGAGCTGTGCTGGTGGGGTGGCTCAGCTGCCCCCAGCCAGGCAGCAACCACCAGCCCGGCCACCACCACCAGTTCTTCACCATGCCAAGCCACAGCCTCCAGCCCGGCTACCACCACCAGTTCTTCACCATGCCAAGCCACAGCCTCCAGCCCAGCCACCACCACCAGTCTTTCGTCAGGCCAAACCACAGCCTCCAGCCCGGCCACCACCACCAGTCTTTCAGCGTGACATGCCACAGCCTCCAGCACCTGCCCCACGGCTAGCTCCACGCCAACCTCCAAGGCTGGCACCAGCGCCAAGGCTATCACCAGGGCCAAAACTAGCACCAGTAGCAGCACAACGGCTAGCACCACGGCTAGCACCACGGCTAGCTCCACTCCAAGCTGCAAGGCTAGCACCAGCGCCAAGGCTAGCACCAGCGCCAAGGCTAGCACCAGCTCCAAGGCTAGCACCAGTAGCAGCACCACAGCTAGCAACACGGCTAGCACCAGTAGCTGCACCACGGCTAGCACCTGCTCCAAGGCTAGCACCACGGCTAGCACCTGCTCCAAGGCTAGCACCTGCACCACGGCTAGCTCCACGCCAAGCGCCAAGGTTAGCACCAGTAGAAGAACCACGGCTAGCACCAGAGGCTGCACCACGGCTAGCACCAGGAACTGCACTACGGCTAGCACCAGTTCCTGCACCACGGCAGGTTCCAGTACCTGCACCACGCCAAGCCACACCACGCCAAGCTCCACGGCAGGTTCCAGTACCTGCACCACGACAGGCTCCAGTACCTGCTCCACGCCAAGCCACACCACGCCAAGCTCCACGGCAGGTTCCAGTACCTGCACCACGACAGGCTCCAGTACCTGCTCCACGCTGCCAAGTGCTGTCCGTAGCAGCTCCACGCCGCCAAGTGCCGCCCGTAGCAGCTCCACGCCACCAAGCACCAAGCCAAGCACTAAGCAGCCAAGCACCAAGCAGCCAAGACCCAAGCCGCCAAGACCCAAGTCGCCAAGACCCAAGCCACCAAGACCCACGCCAAGATCCATGCAAGCTTCGCCGCCTGCCGCACCACGCCAGGCTTCGCCGCCTGCCACGAAGAGGACACACGCATCCACGCCTGCCACGACGACAACGCGCCCACCTCCTCCTCGGTCACGGATGTGGCCATTCCCTGGGCGTCCGCCACGCCAAGTGCGTCCACCTCCTCGTCGGCCACAGATGTGGCCATTCCCGGGTCGTCCCCCACGCCAAGTACGTCGACCTCCTCGTCAGCCACGGAAGTGGCCGTTCCCGGGTCGCCCACCTCGTCAGGTTCAGTGGCGGTCTACGCGTCGCCGCCACCTGATTCTGCCCCGGTGGAATCGGGGACACTTGGTCTGGCGACCCACCACCATGTCCCCCTCCCGCCATCCCATGACTCTTGATCTTGCTTTGTTTTTTGGTTTTTTGGACATCTAGGATCTGTCCTTGAGGGGGGAATCTGTCATGTTCTGTGGTCATGTTTTGTTTTGGTTATGTTATGTTGGGTCTTGGTCGCTTTTAGTTCTTGTTTACACTCCCTTGTTTTGGTTGCCATGGTGGCATATAGGCATGATGTTTGATAAGAAATTATCGAGTTCGAGCCCATTATCGAATCTTCTTCTCGAACCGATTCCTTATCGATTCTCTTATCGATTCCAGATAGGTTGTTGTATATGGAAAACAACAATATTTGATTTAACAACAGCTCACTTTTATTTTATAAGCAAAAAATAAAATAAAATAAATAAATAAATATTGACTGTTACCCCCCTAAAAAATAAAATAAGCAAATATTGACTGTTGTTACCCAAAGTATATTAAGTGGGATTTTTCAGAAAAACAAATATATACAGTAACACAAAAACAACCTGTCTCTGTGATCACTATAAATAATAATATAGTGTTAAAAAAAATCATTCCCTTGGGCACAAAACTGAAAATAATACAGCTCTCCAAAAAGTGCACTTCTGCTGCTATTGGAAATTACTAACTACACACACTATGACACTAAGAACACCACAGTCATCAATCAACAATTGTTCCCCCCTTACATGAGAGCGAAGCCTGGCAATAAGTGCATATTGCCTGTTCTGCCCTCACTATACGTGTTTAGGTTATACAGCTGGCAGACAGCTAACAAACAATCTACGACGTCTAATAAAGTTCCAAAGTAGATTAATCCATTTAGGCTCTTTATTGTTGTTGATCTTGCATTGTCTTGTCCTATCTTTACTTTTGTTTTGCACTGGACTGTTATTTTTATTTTTTAAACTGAAATACACACAATGACAAATGTATAAGCTATGTGATTCAATTAACATACTGAAATGTAATACACAATATGTAAATATTAGCTTCACACAAATATTCAGTACTATCATCAAACAAATACTTCTGAGTGTTGAAACTATTTCGATGGTGGAAATACACGACTGGCAGCCATTTTAAGTCCTTAAAACTTCCATTGAAACAGTGCACAAAAATCGTTTTTCAATAAACATCTTACTATCAAATTTAACCACTTTCCACCTTAATATTGAGTTACATAAAGAAGTTAAACAGTTTACTTACAGACTTATCTTTTCCAAGGCTTGTAAGAGCTAACACAACTTGTCTAGTTCTCAATTGTCTCATGAACTGAACTGACGTCGCCAAACCGGAAGTGCCCAAACAAATGATGCGTAGTATTTTCATATCGCCACAAGATGTCAGTAAGAGTCTACAATCAAATGTGCATAACATTGCCGTCCCACAGGGCATTTCCTGTGGGAAGGGATTCGTTCTTAGGGATTCGAATAAAGAACGAACTCTTTTTCTTTACTATAGTGGCCTCGATAACGGGAACCGGTTCTCAAAAAGGGATTCAAGTCCATGGAAATTACATGGACTTATTGAACAACTGGGAGAACCGGTTTCGAACATCATCCCTAGTGGCATATGATTTTCACCTGCTGCTGGTGTTTTGAGTCACGCACCTGTTGTCACTAATGATGAGACTGTAGTATTTAAGCTTGTAGTTGCCAGGCAGTCAGCCTGGCGACATTACCGCTGTTATCTGATGATACTTCTGATACTTCCGATACTCATGCCTGTTCATAGTTTATGTTTCATGCCATGCCACGTAAGTTTTGTTTTTTCATGTCACAGTTAGCGAGTTTTGTTCCATGTTCATAGTTTCTGCCTTTGTGCTAGTTTTTGTTTCTTATCCAAGTTTGTATCTCCGCCTTGTGCGCCTTTTGTTTTGTTCTTTTTGGAGTTAAGAATAAATCATGTCATTACCTGCAAGCCTTGTCCGGTCCAGTCGTTTTGCACCCAGGGAAAGCAATCCATGCATTAATTTGCGTCGCCATAGTCCTCTTCATGACAATAATGGGTTTCACTATATAAAGTGCTTTGAGTCACGAGAGAAAAGTGTTACATAAATATAATTCACTTCACTTCATTTCACATAAAAACACAGCCTCACCATTTTAGTCATATTTTTTTGCGCCTTAGAAACTTCTGTATGATTGCTTGATGTTGTCATTACTATCACAAGTGGTAGAAAAAGAGAAAAATGTTGCGGCCAATATGGACCACAGCTGAGAAACAGATACTTTTTGGCGACCCTCTCGGAGGGCGCTCGGAAAAGTTTGTAAGTCGAAAAGTCCACAAATAGATGGGTTCGTAAATTGAGGTTCCACTGTACTGGTGTCTGGGTTTTCATGCGGCCTTCACACTTTTTGGATGCTTAATTTCCCCCAAGAAACACTGATATACAGTACTGTAAGCACGTTATATTGTGTTCAAAGTGTGTAGACCTTCACTACAATATGGACTTTTTTTCACGGTTATTGTTTCTTATGGAGAAATTTGCTTCGCTATACAAACATTTCCATTTACAAATGTTATTTTAGAACCAATTAAGTTTGTAAATCCAGGTTCCACTTTGTATATATATATATATATATATATATATATATATATATATATATATATATATATATATATATATATATATATATATATATATATTTATTTTATTTTATTTTTTTTAATTACTATTATTATGCAGATGAGCAGATTAAGTGTGGATGAAAGAACACTGAGGAATAACTTTTGAGAGGGATGTACACGTACAGTGATTAGGTGATCTGAGTTTCCTTTCATGTGTTTTTAGTCCCGTCTGCTTTGTTCCCCTTCCTAATTGCGACGGCGTTCTCCTCGGAGAGGGAGTAACCCCCCCCTCCTCCTCCCACCACTTCCACAGCAGCATCCCATTAATGCCACGCGCCCGATGGCTGGCCGCTATACCTTTATGCAAAACATAATTAAGAGAAACGTGGGTGAGATCAAAAAGATACGGAGATCCCGACGAGGGTGAGATGCAGATGTGTGCTATCGATGGCCGCCGTGTTTTTAAATCATTACAGGACATGAGTAATATGCTGCATCAGCATTTCAGACACACACACACCTTCCTCAAAGTGTTCTAAGGTTGCTTTATTAGTTGCACTGTGGTCATTAGTGCTGCTGCTGGCATGTTGTTGTTGTCTTTTTAAATTTGCCCAATTAAGCATCATCGCTGTGTACTCACTTGATCAGCTCTTATCCACGCAACTTTCAGCTGACAAAAGACTGAAGGTGTTTCGTTCAGGAGAGAACAGCTCATCAAGGAAGCCTCATTAGTGACTTGTTTCAACAAGACTTTGAAATAAATACTTTTGAACTTCATATTTTTCTGTTTTTTTCCTCTTTTACATAAAAGTAGGGAATATTGAACATATTTGATGATTTATTAGGGGTGCTACAATATATCGATTCAAACAATTGCGATTCTTATTTAATTTTCTCATTTTCAAAAATCGGTCAAATTATTTATTTTTTTAAGAATACATTTTTTTAGAAAGACAGAACATCTTCGCTATGGGTGTGAATATTTCGGTACCGAACGATTCAATCCAATTCCGATTCCTGGAGTGACGATTCAATTCAGAATAAATTCTCAATTCAACACAAATTTTGATTCAAACCTATTCTCATAATTTGTTATGTGGTGGTATAGAAATTATAATGAAACTTTTTCAAAACAGTTTACAGGTTAAAAAAGCTCCTTCGGTTGCATGGAATGGCCCTAAAAATGTCTTCTTAAAAACTGATTATAAAAATCCATATTATATATATCTATTATTATATATATATATATATATATATATATATATATATATATATATATATATATATATATATATATATATATATATATATATATATATATATATATATATATATATATATATATATATACAAATATATATATATATACAAATATATGTATGTATATGTATATATATATATATATATATATATATATATATATATATATATATATATATATATATATATATATATATATATATATATATATATATATATATATATATATGAATATATATATATATATATATATATATATATATATATATATATATATATATATATATATATATATATATATATATATATATACATACAGTATGTACATATATAAATTAGGGCTGTAAACCTTAAAGGCCTACTGAAATGATTTTTTTTTATTTAAACGGGAATAGCAGATCCATTCTATGTGTCATACTTGATCATTTCGCGATATTGCCATATTTTTGCTGAAAGGATTTAGTAGAGAAAATCGACGATAAAGTTTGCAACTTTTGCTCGCTGATAAAAAAAAGCCTCGCCTGTACCGGAAGTAGTGTGACGTCACAGGAGCTAGTATTCCTCACAATTCCCCATTGTTTACAATGGAGCGAGAGAGATTCGGACCGAGAAAGTGACGATTACCCCATTAATTTGAGCGAGGATGAAAGATTCGTAGATGAGGTACGTTACAGTGAAGGACTTGAGAGGCAGTGATGGACGTATCTTTTTTCGCTCTGACCGTAACTTAGGTACAAGCTGGCTCATTGGATTCCACACTCTCTCCTTTTTCTATTGTGGATCACGGATTTGTATTTTAAACCACCTCGGATACTATATCCTCTTGAAAATGAGAGTCGAGCACGCGAAATGGACATTTAAAGTGACTTTTATCTCCAAGACAATACATCGGTGACACACTTAGCTACTGAGCTAACGTGATAGCATCGTTCTCAAATGAAGATAGAAACAAAATAAATAAACCCCTGACTGGAAGGATAGACAGAAGACCAACAATACTATTAAACCATGTACATGTAACTACACGGTTAAAAATTCTCAGCCTGGTAAGGCTTAACAATGCTGTTGCTAACGACGCTAAGGCTAATTTAGCAACTTAGCAACCGGACCTCACAGAACTATGATAAAACATTAGCGCTCCACCTACGCCAGCCAGCCCTCATCTTCCCATCAACAGCCGTGCTCACCTGCATTCCAGCGATCAACGGCGCGACGAAGGACTTCATGCGTGGGTTTGGCGGCAAGCATCGGCTAGGCGTCTGCTATCAGGGTAAGTAGTCCTTGTTGTGTTGCTGTAAGTATTGTACTTAGCCGCTAGGACACCGATCGATCCACCTACAACGTTCTTCTTTGCAGCCTCCATTGTTCATTAAACAAATTGCAAAAGATTCACCAACACAGATGTCCAGAATACTGTGGAATTTTGTCGAAGAAAACAAGAGGTTTTTCTATTGGGTCCGATGGTGTCCAACCACTTCCGTTGATTTTGTGACGTCACGCGCATAAATCATATCCAAAGGAGTTTTTCAACCGGAAGTGTGGCGGGAATTTTAAAATTGCACTTTATAAGTTAACCCGGCCGTATTGGCATGTGTTGCAATGTTAAGATTTCATCATTGATATATAAACTATCAGACTGCGTGGTCGGTAGTAGTGGGTTTCAGTAGGCCTTTAAAGGCCTACTGAAACCCACTACTACCGACCTTTCACCCCGAGGTCCGACTGGGAGCCCTCACCGGGACTGCTACCACCAGAGTTCCACAGGCTGGTCCTGGCGGATGAGCACCCGTCGCTCCGGTCGGGTTGCGACCTCGCTGTCGCGCCCAACCTGACGCGGGACGAAACTGAGGCCCTCCACAGTCTGAAAAACAACAAGAACATAGTCATCAAACCGGCGGACAAGGGAAGCGCGGTTGTCATTATGGACAGGTCTCAATATGTTTGGGAGGGCACCAGACAATTGAGTGACACCACTTACTACTTACCATTGGCAGCACCCATTTACCCCAAAACTATCCCTATGATAGAAGACATAATTAAAAGTTTATTAAAAAAAACGTTATTAACGATAAACAAAAGACTTACCTCTTGGGCGAATCGGATCCCCGCCCCCGCAGGTTCTACTTGCTGCCCAAGTGTTGTGTTTACTAAGGGGAGGTGACGGCAAACATACACCAGGGGAAAGTATATACAAATATTTATTATATATATATAGACAATATAGATATATATATATAATAATAATAAACAATACAACTAAACTAAGGAAATGGAGTGTGAACTAGAATACAAGAGTGTGTGGTGTAAGACTATGTGTGTAGATTAGCTGAAGTGTGTGTTACCAAGTGTTGCACGAGAGAAGAGGAAGTCCAGGGGTAGGCAGGTGATCCGGGGAGATAGAGAGGCGTCAGAATCCAGGGACGAGCAAGGAGTCGGGGAACGAAGGAGGCAGTCGGGGAAGCAGGGGAACGACGAGGAATGACGAGTCACACAGCAACGTCAAACACAGGAACGTAGGTCTGCAGTAGGATGACACGACAATGAGACACGGAAGGGAAAACAGACAGAGAGAGCAGGATTGCATCAAGCAGGATGATCGCTTACTATACGCCAATTGAAGACTATATTCCGGCGGCGGCATGCCTGGTTGTCCACGCTTATGAAGGCAGCTACTTCATTAACGGCAGGTGTGCTGAAAGATGATTGCCGCCAGCTGTGGAGGTGCGTGGCCGCGGTCTGCGCGGTGCGTGTGGGGGCGTGTCCCGCGGTGCTTGCAGCGCGCAAGGATGAGAGAGCGCATGTGGGCGTGGCCCGCGGTGCGCTCGTCATGAGGCACAGATGAGGACGCATTGGAATGCGCCCTGGTCGTGACACCAAGATTCACAAGGAACGACACAAGTGGAGCGGACCCTATGAGATACCCCCGGGCAGGCCCATCAACTCTTTTTCTTTATGCCTAACCCTAACCCTAACCCCTAAACGTCTAACCCCTAACCTTAACCCTAAACCTAACCCTAAACCTAACCCTAAACCTAACCCTAAACCTAACCCTAAACCTAACTTAACCCTAACCCTAACTTAACCCTAACTCTAAACCTAACCCTAACCCTAACCACCACTATGTCTGGTTGGTTAGACAGAAGCTGTTTGTCAGTCTGGAAGCTGAAGTCCCACAGAACCTTGGCCCTGTTGTTCTCAGCCACCTTCTGTGGTAAGGCCCATCGGGATTTGGGTACTTGTATTCCATACTGATGGCAGCTGTTCCTGTATACTATCCCAGCCACTTGTTTGTGCCTCTCTATGTGCGCTGATATACTGTAGCTAGCATCTTACTGGACTGTCTCAGGGGCTTCTTTGCACAGTCTGCATCTTGGGTCTGATCTACTCTGGTAGATCCTGGCCTCTATGGCTCTTGTGCTTATGGTCTGTTCTTGTGCTGCCATGATTAGTGCATCTGTGCTGTCTGCCAGTCCTGTATTTTCCAGCCACTGGTAGGATTTCTTGATATCAGCCACTTCCTCTATCTGATGGTGGTACATGCCATGTAGGGGCTTGTCCATCCAAGTTGTCTGTTCCTCCTCCTCTGCACTCTCATCAGGGTTTTGCTGCCTGAGACATTCACTTAGCAGTTAATCCTCCGGGGCCATTTTTTCGATGTATTCTCGAATTTACGATGTTTCATCCTGGACTGTGGCCTTGACGCTCACTAGCCCTCGGCCTCCCTCTTTCCGCTTAGTGTATAGCCTCAGGGTGCTGGACTTGGGTTGGAATCCTCCGTGCATGATGAGGAGCTTTCTTGTCTTAATATCTGTGGCTTCTATCTCCTCCATTGGCCAGCTTATGATACCAGCGGGGTATCTGATGACTGGTAGTGCGTACATGTTGATGGCGCGGACTTTGTTCTTATCATTCAGCTGACTTTTCAGGACCTGCCTTACTCTCTGGAGGTATTTGGCTGTGGTTGACTTCCTTGTGGCCTCTTCATGGTTTCCATTAGCCTGCGGGATGCCAAGGTACTTGTAGCTGTCTTGGATATCAGCTATGTTTCCCTCTGGTAAGTCAATCCCCTCAGTCCTGATCATATTGCCTCTCTTTGAGACCATCCGGCCACACTTGTCCTATCCGAATGACATCCCTATGTCATCGCTGTAGATCCTGGTGGTGTGGATCAGTGAGTCTATTTTCTCGATCGCTCCCGGCATACAGCTTGATGTCATCCATGTAGAGCAGGTGGCTGATTGTTGCCTTACTACGGAATCGGTACCCGAGCCACTTTTCGTAATGATCTGACTGAGGGGGTTCAGGCCTATGCAGAACAGCAGTGGTGATAGCTACTTGATGTTGACTTCGGCAATCCGCTTTGAATTGGCCTCAAGGGTTGTCTTCCACATGTCCATGGAGTTCTGGATGAAGGCCCTTAGGTTCCTGTTGATCTTATACAGTTCCGTACATTCCAGTATCCATGTGTGCGGCATTGAGTCGTAGGCTTTCTTGTAGTCAATCCAGGCAGTGCACAGGTTGGTCTTTCTCTTCTTACAGTCACTGTTTTATCAACCAGTAGCTGGTGCTTGGCTCTTCTGGTATTACTGCCAATTCCATTCTGTGCCTCACTCATGTATTGAGCCACATACTTACTCATTTTTGCTGCAATGATGCATTACAGGACCTTCCATGTTGTGCTGAGGTCCCATCCCTCAGCAGCTGGTTCATCTGTACTGCGAGGTGTTCATGGAGTGCAGTTAGCTTCTTCAGCCAGTACGTATGGATCATATCAAGGCCTGGTGCTGTCCAGCTCTTCATCTTTGACACTCTTTCTTAGATGTCTGCCATTGAGATGGTTACTGGCTCTTGTTCTTGGAAGGTGCTGTGGTCAGCTCTTAGGTCCACTGACCATTGGGCCTTGGTGTTGTGTGATGCCTCTCTTTCCCATATGTCTTTCCAGTATTTTCCACCTCAGTTCCTGGTGTGTCTGACCGGTTGTTGTTTCCCTGCCACTGAGAGTACACCTTGGCTGTTTCAGTGGAGAACAGCTGGTTTACTCTCCTGGCCTCTCCCTCCTTAGTGTATCTCTTCAACTTGGTGGCCAGAGCTGTTAGTCGTTGCTTGTCAGTTTCAAGTGCCTCTGGTATGGAGAGTGAGTTGTACTTCCTGGGTGCCCCTTTATTAGGCTGACCATATTCTGAAATCCCAGAAAGAGGACACATATATGCGTGCCAAGGCGGGCAGCACGCCAAGGCCTGGACTTGGTGAAAATTTGCCAATGATACTCGAACTTGCTTTATTAATAATATATTTATTTAAATAAGGCATTTTTTCTCCTCTGTTGACAGCAGTGTTGGCGCTAAGAATTTTCAAAATGGGGTCCCAGGGACCCATCAAGTCATAAAAAGGGAGTCCCACTTTTTTGTAAGCGTTATGAAAAAAAATGATAAACGTATGCCTTATCTTGTTATATCTCACATTCAATATTGTGTTTTGGAAAGAGGTTGTCAAAAATGTTACTTAATTCATTAAAAAAAATAATAACAAAAGAAAACAAATTTGTATACATATGTAAATGTATTCAGTTATAAACATTCATTCACTTTTCTTTCCTTCATGGATCTAATCTTTACCGCTGCTGGTAGTTTTTTCTATGTTTTTATTTAATAAGTTGTAGGTGTATTTATTTCAGTATAAAAGTGTAAAAAGTGTTTTGCTTCGGTCATGAAATGATGATAATGGTGTGCCAGGGCATACATACATTTTATATTTAACGCTTAAATCTCTGGAGTCTACATCAACTTCAGATATATTCCTCATTTCAATATGTTTTAGGTTTTTTTATGTTGTTTTTTTGTTTGTTTGTTTTCCGCCCTTTTTTGTCAAACAAAACTATGTTTTTAATGGCAAACACAAAATATGCAAAATCTTCCACCAAAAATATTTTTCAAAGTGGAATAATTGATGTGAAGTAATCGGAACCTTGGATAGGTCAATAATTCATAATAACATTGATTTTGATTCAATATTATGTTTTGAGCAATGACTGTTTGAAAGAAAAAAAAACAGCTTTGTTTTATTAGTCAACATTGCAACTTTTTCTAAATTACATTTCACCTTTAAGCTTTTTTATTTCACTTTCGTTATGTTTTTGTTTATTTTAATAGTATTTTTAGAATGTGCCGTGGGCCTTTAAAACATTAGCTGTGGGCCGCAAATGGCCTCCGGGGCACACTTTTGACACCCCTGCTATAGATAATAAAAAATTAAATCTGATAAATCTATCGATAAAAAGCAGAGCCTGGTGACACATGCACGTTTATCATAACTCTCTCGCTTTCTCTGTCTCCGCCCCTCCCTCACGAATGCTGCTGCGTGCACACCTTCACAATTTGTTTGGTTTTTAACCCCTTCTTAACCCTGGACGTACATTAAAAACCAAACTCAAAATGCATTTAAAAATTTCCGCCCGGACAGCCCGGACAGGCCCACAAAAGAGGACATGTCCGGGGAAAAGAGGACGTATGGTCAGTCTACCATTATTCACCATGTTCCCTTTCTGTAGTTTTGCTAGCTGGCTAACTTCTCTCCGTGCTGCCTATATCTTGGCCTCTAACCGTCTCTTCCATGGTGGGTACTGCTTGTTATGTCCCGAGCCCACCTTGTACCCAAGCATCTCCATGATTACCATTGCTGTACTGTGTATCAGCTTGTTGTTCTCCGTGATGGTTCCTGTGGGGATTGTCTTCAGAGCAGCATTCACATCCACAAGTAGATCTTCTGAAGGTACTTGGCAATTCAGCTTTGGTATTCGTTGGGGGCTCCAGTTATCTAGTTGGGTCACGATCTTCCTTCTCAGGTCAGCAGCTCTTGTGTTGAGGCTGTCGGTATCTGTTGGGGCTTGGTACCCAAACTCTGGTTGTGGGGATGATGATGATGACATCTCTCCGCCGACCTGTCGTCCTGGCTCCCCCTTGCCGTAGCATCGTTGCTGTATTTCGTTAATCTCTAGTTGTGATAGTAGATTTCGATTACGGATGATGGAACACTGGGCTAACAGCTGTTTCTTCGTTAACCTTGATTGTGGGTTTCGAAGTATCCAATGATCCCACATTCGCTGCATGTAAACCCTTTTTCTAGGATTGCTTCTATAGTAGCATTCCAGCATCTGCATATTTTTTGCCCTCGTCCATCTGTGTTTTGATATATATATATATATATATATATATATATATATATATATATATATATATAAGTTTGTGTGAGTGTGCTTGTGTGTGTGTGTGAGTGTGTGTGTGTGTGTGTGTGTGTGTGTGTGTGTGTGCGTGTGTGTGTGTGCATATAAGTATATATATATATATATATATATATATATATATATATATATATATATATATATATACACATATATATATATATATATATATATATATATATATATATATATATATATATATATATATATATATATATATATATATATATCAAACAAACATAACAAGGGGGTAATGGATAAACGCACGCACACAAGTACCTTTAGGGCTCTCAAAACGTTAAAACCCAAATAATGATAATAATTAAAATGAAGAACAATCCTTTTAACTTGCTGTCATAGAGACACAAGGAACAGAAGAGCGAGGAGGCAGAGAGAGAAGAGGGCGGGGAGGAGAATCACTCTAATCTTTAAATCTAAATCCACAGCGATTCCCTTCGTCTTTCCAGGCTGGTTTGTTGGCCTCTTTGGACCCATATTGAGTAATCAAAATAGACAAAGCTTGGTGACTGGCAAGAATAGAAACACACTGAGAAGTGGTGAACGAGTGATGACTGCGTATACCGTCTCCAAAATGCCTGCAGCCCAAGTATAATGTACTGCACAGGAAGTGACATCCCCAAAATGGTTGTGTGCTACGGCTTCCAGCGGCCCACAAAATTCATGTATGAACTGACACATGGTTCGCACACAGTCACATTTGGCTCAATCTAAAAGTTTGACTCCTACCTTGTTTACTTCTGTGTTGACCTCCTTAAAGTTGTGTAATCAATCAGAATTATCAAGCACCTAAAATGCGCTAAACCTGGATAAGTGTGTAGAGTGTTTTGCATTTTTCCCATAATGCTTTGTAATGGATTTAAATGGGTGTCAGTTTGAATATTTTATGGTGCATAGACGGTTTTGATAATGTTCACAACGTTCAGTAATCAGGTTGTACTATGTGTGACCATGTCTGTTGACTTTTTGTGTTGATTGCTTTTTATTTTATTTTTTTATCCCACTATGACTGGGGAAGGTGGTTTGCATTGGGACCTATAAGTAAATGCTGTGCTTACAACTTATCAGAGCACATTTAAAGGTCCATCCATCCATCCATTTTCTACCGCTTGTCCCTTTTGGGGTCGCGGGGGGTGCTGGAGCCTATCTCAGCTGCATTCAGGTGGAACGTGGGGTACACCCTGGACAAGTCGCCACCTCATCGCAGGGCCAACACAGATAGACAGACAACATTCTCATTCACACACTAGGGCCAATTTAGTGTTGCCAATCAACCTATCCCCAGGTGCATGTCTTTGGCGGTGGGAGGAAGCCGGAGTACCCGGAGGGAACCCACGCAGTCACGGGGAGAACATGCAAACCCCACACAGAAAGATCCCGAGCCCGGAATTGAACTCAGGACTACTCAGGACCTTTGTATTGTGAAGCACATGCACTAACCCCTGTTCCACCGTGCTGCATTTAAACGTCATTGACCTTAATTAACTATGTTGTGTCACGGCCAGGGCGCATTGGAATGTGCCCTCTCCATGACTTTTGTTCCTGTGTTTTTTGTGGTTCGACTTCTAGGACATCTGGGGTCTGTCCGTAAGGAGGGGGGTACTGTCACGGCCAGGGCGCATTCCAATGCACCCTCATCCTTGCGCTCTGCTTCTCGCACCTCGGGACACGCCCACGGCCGCGCACATCCAGGGACGCGCCAGGTGCGTCTCCGCCCTGCAGCAGCCGCCAGCTGCAATCATTCACCGGCAATCAGCGCACGTGCCTGTGATGATCGAGCTGCCTTCTTAAGCCTGCTCAACCTGCCATCTCGGGCCGAAATATAATCTTTTGTTGGTGTTCAGTAAGCGATCATCTGATGCTTGATGCAACTCTCGCTTTATGCTCTCTCTCTCTGTCCTGATCTCTGTGCTTTCCCTGCGTTGATTGTCGTGTCCTCCCTCACCCCGCAGTTCCCTGTGTGCATCCCCGAGTCAAGCTGTGCGTCTTGTGCTCCCGGATCTTCCCTGCCTCCCTCGCGCTTCCTGGTTCTCGATTCCTTGCTTCCCCCGGACTACGACGACTCGCTCCTGCTCTCGACCCCGCTTCCGCCCCTGGACAACCCTGCCTGCCTTGCCCTTGTCCGACAGCACCGCTCCTCTCAACACGCACCTCCAACACTTACGGTAAAACCCTCCAGTTAAATACTACACATAGTCTTACACCATACACACTCTTGGATTTTGTCACACTCTATTTCCTCAGTTAGGATATTTAGTATTGTTTGATTATTATATATACATGTATATATATAATAAATCTTAGAGCTCCACCCCCCCCCCCACCCCCCCGGGTTTCTGTTGCCGTCATCTCCCCTAGTCAACCATAACATCTTGTCCACTAAATGGCAACATAATAGCAGCATCAAAAAGGCCGTACTTGTAATTGTATTTTTCTATTTTTTTATTTTTTAGTAGTTTTAAATTTCCCCAGGAAATTATCAGAAAAGACAGGAAGTTGCTCTTTGTGTTGCTTAATGTGTGATTGTCATGCTGTCGTTTTTGTGTTTGCACAGTTTTTGTAGTTAGTCTCTAGCCAATGAGATTCAATACATATTTGACTATTAACTATTACAGTCAGTAAAGGGCATAAAGGGCTACAAAATGTAGTCCTATGGGGCGCGAGTTTGAGACCCCTACATTACAGTGTTGACTCGGTTATTGCGGGGAGTTACGTTGCAGATCTCTTTCCCCATGGTGGTAAGCACGTTATGTTTTACTTTATATGAACATTATAGGCATTTAAAATCTTGATATGGATGCTGCACACACACGTATAAACACTTCCTGTGCTCTTAAAACACTGTATACACTCAAACACATGAAAACGTCAGTGTATACTAAATTAGTACTCAGTGGTACTTTGAAATCTGTATTTGGTGGCAAAAGAACACTTTAAATTACTTGTTTCTAAGTTATGATAAAACCATCTTAAACAGGTTACACATGCTCCTCTTTTGGCTGCAGTGTGGCCTAAAAACACTTCAGAATTGTAATGGATAACATTTTTCAGGAATTTATTAGAATTATTTGTGTATTATTATTTAAAATAAAGTGTAAGCAAACACATCAAAAATATATGTTTAATCATATTGCTTGTCCAAGGTTTACACCGCCTTCCGCCCGATTGTAGCTGAGATAGGCTCCAGCGCCCCCCGCGACCCCAAAGGGAATAAGCGGTAGAAAATGGATGGATGGATATTGCCTGTTTGTTATTTTAAGTGCGGAGATGGCTAAAAAAACACATGTTATTGTATTCATTTTATTTTATCTTTTTATTTTTTATTTTTTTACATTTTAAATCGATTCAGAAACATAGTGAATGATCCGGATTAATGTATGTATTTATTTATATATTTATTTTATTAAAAAAAAAAGTAATATTCAATGTTTTATAAGTTAATAAAACGTCAATAAAATATACAATATACTTTTGAAAATATCATGCAACATTTTACATGGGACATATTAAATTGTAATTTTTATTTTTTTAAATGTATATATATTCACATTTACATAATTGTATGTAAAGGTCCTTACTGTGTACAACTGTACTTATATCTTTATAATTCTCATTCTATGTGATAATGGTATTCCATAACGAGCGCACTATGAACTTTTGCATATTCATGTTAATATCACTTCGGTTTTAAAATGAACACGTGACATCCATTTGTGCTATAAGTAAGATAGTACAGTAGAACGCAAATATGGTCATGATATTCCTCCCGTCGTTAATATGCATGCGAAATGAGGGTCGGCGCGTTTAAAACCATAACCGTGAGCTTTTACGCACAAGTATAAATTATTATTGTTTCAATGCATTTAACGCCATAATTGAGGTTTTTGCAAGAGCCTGCGGAACTCGTGTTGCGCGCGGTCAAGCTGCCGCTCGTGCGCGCGTGCACGCACGCACCACTGGTCCGCTTGTCCCCGCCCAATTAAAGAGCAGAGCGCTAATTAGAAGGAGAGGATCGTTCAGGTCCTGTTGCTGCACCAACAAACTGACAATTAAATCAAGTACTGTTATTATTTTTCTTTCGTGGGAGGGGGAAAAACAGTCCGAACATTGAGACACAATCTTTAAATGACATGTTATTATAAGGGAAATAGGAGTATCATAACATCACCCTGCCTCATGCCAAATAGTGTGGACAATTCTAGTGGATTCATTAAATCACTATCATTATTTTTTATTATTATTATTTTATTATTTTTTTTACTTATATGTATTATTTTTTATTTAGATTTTTTTGAATTATTTATTATTATTATTTATTTAAATTGTATTTATTATCTGTGTTCATGATTATGTATGAGAGCAACACACCTTACCACAAATATATTTAGATACATATTTGTGTGTACTATTTGTAATATATTTGATCTATTATCAAAATAATGACTCTAAATTGTCCGTATGTGTGAGGAGGCTGGTTGTTTGTTTACATGTGCACCCCTGCAGTGATTGGCTGATGACCAGACCAGCGATAGGGGGTGTCAGCTGGGATAGGGTCCAGCCTCACCAGTGACTCTATGAGGACAAGCAGTGCAGATAATTCAGTAATATAAGTATATCAAGTGAATAAATATTTGATTATTTTAATACAGTACAGTAGGCCATTTGTTTATTTCTGTGACTCAGTGACTTTCTTCAAAACATAGAAATAATTAACTATAAAACGAATATTTTCATAAACTTAGTTTATGACCTTCTATATATTGTTGTAACCATATTTAAAGCTGAAAATAACACCCATATAGACACATTTAACTGGTCAGATCTAATATAGTAATGCTAGTTGAGGTTGAGCCAATCAGTGGCCACGATACTGAACAGTGCACTCTCACTGGTTTGGTCTCAATACTACTGTTTATTGATCTTTTTAGCTCATTCAGTCATTTTAATGCTAACATGCTTAATTTAGGTCCAAAATAAATATATCTGCAATAAAGAGAAGCCACATACTTAGAAGTGATGTTTTTTATTTACATTATGTCATAAAATTATATCTACAAATTAATGATATGCTTTTTTTTCACAATAGTCAAATATTTATGATGTATAATTATATATAATTATAATTATAATTAACCTTTTTGTCCTATTATCAGGTCTAGCCCAACCATGAATAAGTGCATTTCAGTTAATACATTACAGGATGTTTTCATATGAAAGAAATAAATAATAATAGTATTCCCAGCACCTTCCTGCTCCGTCACTGATACGCAGTTGTTGTTGTCTCCTGTGGCGTGCATGCAGCCTTAGTGCTGGGCTGGCATACAAGAGGTGTGAATCTTTGGGCAGCAAGCGACTGGATCCCATTCCGGTTCCTGAGGTGACGATTCGATTCCGAGTCGATTCTCGATTCAACACGAGTCAAACCGATTCTCGCAATATATTGTTTGGTTTAATGATTGGAATAAAACTTTTTCAAAACAGGTTATATGTTACGTCTTTTTAAAAATTAATTATTCTAAATAAAAAATAAAACATTTAAATAAAAAAAATATATGTTTTTTTTTTTTTTTTTAATATAGATTTTTGAAAATTAGTAATCATAATGAATAAGATTTGCGATTTGGATGCAAATAGATTTTGTTTTGCAACCACCTAGCATACAATCTTCTGTGTCAAGAAAATATGTAAATTTATGTTATATTTGTTATTTTGATCCAAATTTATTTTGGTATGAATCACAAAAGTTGTTTGATTATATTTCGTAATTCTTTTATTTTTCCAATATAGATTTTTGAAGATTGTGAATCAATTTGGAATCGGGGGAAAAAATAACCGTGATGTTGCTGTGAATCTGATTATTTTTGCACCCTCATTGCATACAGTGCCACGAAAATCTGTAAATTGATGTCAATTTTGTTATTTTGCTCTAAATACATGTGTGTTTGCCGTTTTCTTTCCCATATATTTGTGTTCGTACTAAACAAAAATACAAAAATAAAATATTTTTCTATTTATTTTATTTTATTTTATTTTTTATTTTTTTTACATAGATTTTTGAAGATCATGAATCGGTATAAATAAAAATGGGGGATTTGGATGTGAATGGATTTGATGTTGTATTTGTTATTTTGCGCCAAATAAATATGTGTTTTGCCATTCTCTTTTCCATATTTATTTTGGCATCAGACAAAAAAATTAAATAGTTATTATTATTACTTTTAATTATTATAATTTTGTTTTGTTTTTCAATCGGGATGACTAAAAATAAATTAAATAAATGTGTGTTTGCCATTTTATTTGCCATTTATTTGTTTTGGTACAAAACAAAATTAGAAAAATGTTATATATTTTTTTATTTTGTATAGCTTTTTGAAGTTTATGAATCAATTTAGAATTGGGATGAATGAAAATGGCGATTTGGATTTTAATTTAAAAAATGTTGGCACTCTTATGGTATACATATATGTGTCAGGAAAATATGCAAATTGATGTTAAATGTTTTATTTTGCTCTAAATAAATACGATTTAATTTCCCGTAACATGCATCAAATCAAATTCAAGTTTAATTAAAACATGGATAAATAAGAATAAGACACTTTTGCACTGAGAAGTGAGGGGGATATGGGCTCAAAATGCATGCTATAGGGCCCCATGCAGTTGATCTAGGGGCGGCCCTGCCTATAATATACGTACATGTGTATGCTGGCGTATATTTGGACATTTAGCAATATGATATTTAAAAAACAAAGCTGTTTTTACTATTAAGGTATTTTTAACTAATTTATTTGGTTATCATGTTAAATAAAAACACTTTTTATTTTTAGTACCTCGGTGAAATCTGCCTGATGCTGATACGCGTCATCTGAGTCTTATAAAGTCAGCCCAAACCTTGTCAGTGCGCGCCTGTTTGTGTGTGTGCGTGTATTAGTAGTAGTTCTAAGACAGGAATCCCGGAGCGTTTCCTCCAAGCAGCCGCGGGGGCAGTTTGAGCGGCGGCGGCCCGCAGCCAATGAGCGTCGCCTGTGCGTCGTGACGCAGCAGGCCGCGCTTGATAAGGCGCGTCGCGTCCTGCAAAGCAAAAGACGTAAAGGTGACTCCTCCTCTTCTGTTCCACTCACATGTGTGCAGCCTCGTTGGCAGGAGACTGCAAGAAGGAGAGAGAAACTCTCCAATTACACCTTTTTTTTTGGTGAAAATAATAACAATATTAATAATAATAACCTGTCACGTTCATGCAAGCGGTGACTTCACACCGCGGACTGTTGACCGGAAGGAAGTGCTTCACTTTGGGCTCGTTTGGCTGCAGAATATAACTTTGCATTTTTTTGTTTTTGTTTTGTTAATCACTTTTTGGCGAGGAGGTGCAGGAGCAACACTTTTATTGGGAGGAAAAAATTAATAGCAATACATGCTGTTAATTGAGAGTACTACTTCCTATTAAGAAGAATGAATTTGGGATAAAATCACCTTTTTTTGGATTTTTAACTTCAATAAAAAGGAGGAGGAAGGGAAAGGGAAAAAAAGCCTGGACATTATTTTTTATTTTTTTAAAGATTTTTTTTATCTCTGATGGACATCTTGGCTTATAGATCGGAAGAGAACAGTTACAATATCCTCCCATCGGCGGCAACCATGCTCTTCCACGGCCTGCCCGGAGGGGACGTGCACGGCGTAATGGAGGAGGTGGACCGGAGGGGGAAGAGCGAGTCGGTGACCATCAGCTCCGCCATCGACATGGGGGACACGGAGACGGTAAGGAACCGGGAAACATTCGCGGACACGGTGGCCTTCATGCAAACGTAGGATCGGTTGCGTTTCCACGCAATTATTCATCAAAAAAGTGATCAAATATATTTTGTGTTTTCTTAAAAAAAATATATTTGTAAAATTAGTTTATTTTACATTAAATTGATAGTATTTTGTTCTATGTTTTTAATTACATTTTTAAAAAAATAGATAGTACTTATGTGCTTTTTATCTAATAACATATGCACAGGGGACTTATGCTGAGTTCAATCAAACATTAATAAAAATAAAAATTACATTCAAAATGTCCTTTTTAACTAATACAATATTTACTAGGGACTTAATTATGATACATTCAATCAAAAATTAACTAACATGAACATTACATTTAAAAAAAAGAATAGTATGTATGTGCTTTTTCAACGAACACAATGTGTAGTGGGGACCTTATAATGGTGAGTTTAAACAAGTATTAACCAAAATAAAAATTGCATCTAAAAAAAATTGAAGATTACGTATCGGCTTTTTTAACAAATAACATATCGACTGGGGATGTATTATGCTGAGTTCAGTAAAATATCCAGTAAAGTGAAAAAGGAATGTTATGTATGTTTTTTTTAATTAATATAGCATGTACCAGGGACTTTATTATGATGACTTTAGTAAAATATTAAGTACAATAAAAATCACATCTAAAAAAATGTATGGGCTTTTTTAACGAATAAAATATGTACCAGGGACTTTATTATTCTGAGTTCAGTAAAATAATAAGTAAAATAAAAATTACATCTAAGAAAATAAATAGTGTTTATGTGCTTTTTTGAAACTAAGAAAATATGTATTTATCTTTTTAGGTAAAATATATTTGTTTCGTTAAATTACTCTTTTTTTTAATACTTCTTCAATGCTCAAAGCACAATTGTACTGCTAAAGAGAGTCAAATAAAAAAAATTAAAAAAAATACATTCCTGTAAATTTGGTATGTTGCAATAATATTGCAAGACTATTTTATTTTAATAACTCTATTCTTTAAATTAATGTCAACGCTAGAATTAAATGCACAACGAATACCTTTTTTAATATAGCTGCTTGTTTTGTTTTTATCAGTTTTTATTCGTTACTCTGTTACATTTTTTAACCATTGTTTTTGTAGGTGTTTTTGGGGGGAAAAAATCAGAGTAAAGGTTAATTCTAATATCATTTGTGGTCAAGTTTATAGAAAGGGCGACGTTTGCCAACTATGTGTGTGTGTGGGTGTGTGTGTGTGCGTGTGCGTGCGTCCCGCAGGCCGTGCCATGCATGACCACGGAGCGGGTGGCCCTGTGCGCCGGCTGCGGCAGGAAGATCTCGGACAGGTACTACCTGCTGGCAGTGGACAAGCAATGGCACATGCGCTGTTTGAAGTGCTGCGAGTGCAAACTCAACCTGGAGTCCGAGCTCACCTGCTTCAGCAAGGACGGAAGTATTTACTGCAAGGAGGACTACTACAGGTATAGGATCAGGGGCTCCCAAAGTTCACCCAAGTGTTTGTATGTATGTGTATATATATATATATATATATATATATATATATATATATATATATATATATATATATATATATATATATATATATATATATATATATATATATATATATATATATATATATATATATATATATATATATATATATATATATATATATATATATATATATATATATATTTACATGTATTATAAAGACACACACACACACACACACACATTATATATATATATATATATATATATATATATATATATATATATATATATATATATATATATATATATATATATATATATATATATATATATATATATATTTACATGTATTATAAAGACACACACACACACACACACACATTATATATATATATATATATATATATATATATATATATATATATATATATATATATATATATATATATATATATATATATATATATATATATATATACTGTACATATATATATATATATATATATATATATATATATATATATATATATATATATATATATATATATATATATATATATATATATATATATATATATATATATATATATATATATATATATATAATAATGTGTGTGTGTGTGTGTGTCTTTATAATATAATATACTATAGCAAACTTTGAATATAGTAAATTTTAATTCAACATAGTAGACTTAAACTATAACTTAGTGTATTTCATCTATAACATGGTTGATTTATACTATAAAACATTGGACTTTAACGTTATTATAGTGGATTTAAATCGCTCTATCCAACTGGCAGCCCACGGCAAAGCTCTTTATTTGGCCCACCAAATAAGTTGGATGAAACCACATTATTTATGTAAACACACAATTGTGGTTATACTTGTGTGATGTTTATTTTATGTTTACATTTTTTTAGTCCTGAAAAACCTAATCAAAGGAAGACGTGTATAGAAATAAAACTAAGGAAGGCAAATAATTCAAAAGTAGGAACATCAAAACTCAACAAAACTTCTAGGGCTTCTGTTTCTTCATGCTGTTAACTATCTGTTTAGCTGCACATGCTGGAAACGAGTAGCCAGGGCAGAATAATGGATTTGTTGACAGTGCAGTGTGAAAGCCGATGTGTTGACTTTTGGAATTAAGTAAACCCTGTCTCGAAGGAATAAAACCTGCGGAGGCACTTTCTGACGAAACATCCACATTTCGATGTCATCTATATTATGGCTTACAACGCAGGTAGGACAACACGCTCGTTTTTCTTTTGAAGGATTGTCCAGCCGAATTACTTGTACAGAAATATAAATATAACAATAACAAAATTGTCATGATATCATCAGCCCCTGAGCTCTTGCACTCTTGAAACTGTGGCCCTCTTTATTATGTAGTTGAATAGCCCTGAATTAAATCATAATATAGTCATCCTAAATATTAATATGGTTGACTTAAACTATTATATAGTGCAGGGGCGTTCTAAACCTTGTTGACCTCAGGGCCTACTTGTCCACTCCAGCGTGGTCTAGGGCCCACTCCAATATTAGCACTGAATCAACAATCTTACTCTAATTTTGATGGTATTCAATAATTATATTTAACTTATTACAGTTTCTGACCTTCTGAAATGATATGAATAACATGATGAGAAATACATGTACATCAAATAAATAAACCTAATTATTAATAAATAATAATAAACTAAACTGTAGTCTAATTCAAGTGCAACTAAAAATACAGCTTCACCACTTGGTCATATTTTTTGCGCTTGAGAAACCCCTTGTCTGTCCTCCTCTAAGTGGTGGAAGAGCATATTATAACTGAGTACCCATAAACTGAATTTTTTTTTGCCGGCCCTTTAGTTAAGAAACAGATATAGTGGACTTAAACCTTACATAGTGGATTTCAACTATAATGCAGTGGACTTTACTACTTATAATACAGTTCTTAACTTAAAAGGGTTCATTTGGGCTGTTAATGAAAATCATATAATGACAAAATATTATTAACCAATACAACCCTTTGAATGCATTAAAATGTGCACTTTTTACAATCATTTATTGACATAGAAAACATTTAGCAGTGTGTCATGTGACAGTCAAGTGACCGGATATGACTTCCTCAAACTAGCAGTGTGTCAAGTAAGCTAGCTCTATAGTTTCACAAAAACTTAGTTTTTTTCCGCCATCAAAGCTCATTTTGAGACAACATAACACTCGTAGTGCTTTAGTATGGTGTCGGATACTACACTTAGATCATTCTTACTGTATTTCTTCATTTGTTCCTTAGAATACGAGCAAGATGAAAATGTTGCTAACAAATAGCCGTTAGCCAGAAGGGACACTTTTTGTCACCATAGCAAAAAATGTGACAAAGACATTCAAATACATGAAACTTGTTTGATGATTTTCAAATAATATATGCTTATTTTTCTATTCCAAGTACAAATGTGGGACTAATCAAAAAAAGTGTATTATTATTATAAAAAAATACAGAAAAAAAGAATTCTATTTTGTAAGTACAAATGGATTTTAATGAATTGAGCACACTATTTTATTAATATTGCTAACCCATAAGAACCCTTTACGACATGGGGGTCCAAAGTGTGGCCCGCAGCTTGGGTTGTTTGTCGAAATAACATTTTTAAAAAATGTACGAAAAAAAGATTATAAAGACAGAAAAAATGCAGAAGTGTTTGTAGTTATAACTAATAATATGCTTGTTGATCTATAACAGTAAGCTCAGACAAATTATGTATTTCAATGTATTTTAAAAGATATGTCAGTTTTTAGCATTTTTGTATTTATCTTTTTTTTTTTTTTACAAAATACAATACGAAAAATGTGCCCTGCTTTTTCAGAAATGCGACCCCTGGTGAAAAAAAAGTTGAGACATACTGCTTTAAAATGACCTAAACTGGGCCCTTTATGCAACTTGAACTCATTAGATGATGAATAAGAAACATTTAGGGGTGTGTCATGTGACAGTCACATGACCGGATACGACTTCCTCAAACTGGCAGCGTGTTTGGTAAACTAGCTAGTTTTCAAAAAGTTTTTATATATATATATATATATATATATATATATATATATATATATATATATATATATATATATATATATATATATATACATATACATATATATATATATATATATATATATATATATATATATATATATATATATATATATATATATATATATATATATATATATATATATATATATATATGTTCTATTCCAAGTACAGTTGTGTAACTAAGCACAAAAAGTGAGATATGTTTATTATTATTAGAACAAAATACATTAACAAATACATTTGTTATCACAGTTGGGTTTGTATGGGTTATATGAACCCATAAAAAGCATTTAAAAGATCTAAACGGGCCCTTTGTGCAACTTAAACTCATCAAGTGTATTATAGGAACCATTTAGGAGTGTATCATGTGACAGTCACGTGACCGGATATGACTTCCTCGGCCTGTTTGGTAAGCTAGCTCGTTTGTCAGAAACTAGTTTTTGTTATTTTTGGGTATTAAAGCTAATTTCAAATAATAATATAGTGCTTTAATAAGGTGCAACGTGTTGAAATTCGATCGTTTTTACAGTATTTCTATGGTGGAATCATAAAATACAAGCGATAAAATAGCAGTTCAAACTGCTGTGTATGGGATGCCACAGGGGACATTTTTGTCACAATAACAAAAACAAAACAAAAAAACGCGACTCAGACACTCATTAAATGTCACGGTTTCGATCATTTTAAAGGAATACTACTCAAAAGTAGTTAAGCACAAAAAAGTGAGATGTTTCAAATGTAGGCCTATTAAATATATATTAAATATATATATATTTAAAAAGAAACTGCCGTTGTTGTCGTAAAGTTAGTGTTTCTGAGTGCTGCGTTCAGAGTCCATCCGCTAATGGAGTCGTGTGTTGTCCGCAGAAGATTTTCGGTGCAGAGATGCGCTCGGTGCCACCTGGGCATCTCGGCCTCGGAGATGGTGATGCGGGCCCGAGACCTGGTCTACCACCTGAACTGCTTCACCTGCTCCACATGCAGCAAGATGCTGACCACCGGGGACCACTTTGGCATGAAGGACAGTCTGGTGTACTGCCGGCTGCACTTTGAGACTCTCGTCCAGGGGGACTACCAGGCGCACTTTAACCACACGGACGTGCAGGCCCCGCACAAAGGTTTGGGCCCGGCCAACACTCTCGGACTATCCTACTTTAACGGCGTGGGGACGGTACAGAAAGGCCGGCCCAGGAAGCGGAAGAGTCCCGGGCCCGGGTCGGAGCTGGCGGCTTACAACGCAGGTAGGACGACACGCTCCTTTTTCTTTTGAACGATTGTCCAGCCGAATTAATTGTGCAGAAATATAAATACAACAATATTAGTTATGATATCATGAAAAATAGTTCATAAGTTATGTGATACCGCTGATTTTATTTTCCTTTCGATACCGTGTAAAAAAAAGGGCTGGTATCGCTGATACCGATCCAATACCAATACGTGTAAATAGGCCCAATGTGTCTGCTAAAATGTAATCAGTTGTCTATTTCAAATAGTAACATCTCATAGCATACACAATACAAGACAAGTTATTTATTTCAAACTCTTAATGTTGAGGCAGTGGCGTGGAAAAAACATTAAAATTGTGCTAATACAACAGAGGACACGATTAAGCAAAATACTACAAAATTATGTTTAAAACCATATAAAAAGGAAATAAGTAAAATAATAATTACTAAGAACTACCAAAATAAAAAGTAAACTACAATTACAAAACATGCAACTTTGACACATTGCCTCATCTACAAGTTTAGTTATTTTTTTTTTTTTTACACTGTTCATGTTTTCTCTAAGTATCAAACGTATTTTTATTTGAGAATCAGTATTACAGCTAAACATCTGGTATCGGCGGTATCGATATCTCAGTATCGATCCGCACGTCACTAGGGTTCATACATTTATAAAAGTGAACACCGTCCAAAGTATTTTGTAAACATAAAGCTACAACTCACTATTATCAATGAGATGTACAGACTATTAAAATATGATTTTTACCATATAACACAAAAGCTACATAATAACTTCTCAGATAGTAAATGTTGCTCCATGGATAGCAGTTCGGAAACTCAGCTTTATTACAGCATAGATTTAAAAAATAAGATAAATTAATGACTGGAATTCTTTAATCCGTTTCTAAACAACTAAACAAAATAAAAAAACTTAAAAACTGGGTCATCACATGTGAAAAATATTGACATGCATCATCACACAACCAGATTGCTGGATGAGTTGTGTCAAATGTGTGCATACATGATGGCAGGCTGTATGTTTTAGAGATATGTCACATGATGTGAATAAGTTGAAGTGAATATCGCACACGTAACAGAATGATGCAGTAAATGTGCTTTAGTGTGGAAGGTGTAACATGTTCTCTTTAGGCTTGACACAAAACTTTTTTTTTTTTAAATGTTCCTTCCGCCGTTTGCTTTTCACCATTTTTCCACTTGTCAGGAGACATAAACCTCTGCAGACCCCGACACTCCCAACCCCCCACTTAGATACTGCAAGAGCGGGCAGGGACTACAATAACTTTCCTACAGTGCTGGGGCAAGTTAGTTATTTCCTTGTTATATTTTTGTTTGCTATAAATGACTCCATGCAATGTAATTTTACCATTTTGAATACGTTACACAAACATATTAACTTGACCGCATGAGTTAATGCACAAGTGCTTAAAGTGGTAAAATATATAAAATTCATAAAAATACAATAGGAGGAAATACATGTAAAATGTTTTATATGTAAATATGAAACAAAATAAGCAATATATCAGATATCCAAAAGTATTTTACAATGTGCCCTTGATGACAGATTCTAGAAATACATTTACAAAAACAAAAATAACAACAATGGCAAACTAAACATTTGTTTTATTAAATGAACATATCTTGGCACATAAGATTGGGTTTGGCCTTTTCTTTTTCCCCCTAAATGTAAAATATCAAAATCCTTGAATTTTTCAGCATGTTTGGACCTAAGGTACAAAAAAAACAGCATACAGTTTTCGAAAAGCTATGGTTTTCATCAACTGTAAGCCATAATTATCCAAATGATATCTAAAGAAGGCTTGAAATATCTTGCCATATGTCTGTCATATATTAGTTTTGAAATCTAATTGTTGGAATCAACAAACATTGCACCACATTCTATGTTTTTTCTATTTCACCTGTATATATTGAAAAGGAACTTAAATGCTGATTTTTTTATAATAATCAAAATGAGTATTTGGTAAAAAACAAAAAAAGAAAAGCATAATGTAGCATTAATTCAGAGCAGGTGTGTCCTAAGTGTGGCCTGGGGGCCATTTGCGGCTTGCAGACACAAGTTTTGTTGACCCGCAGCATATTGTCGGGAAAAGAAAATTAAAGTGTAAGACAAAAGTGCAAAAAATCGTATTGTAATTAGAAAAAGCTTACATTTTTCAATTAATAGTAATGTACAAAGTCACATATGACACAATATTTTGTCTTTACATATATATATATATCTGTTTTTAGAATTTTTAGAAAAATAAATAAATACCAAAATGGCCCCCACACACTTGATTTTTCAGTATGCGGCCTTTGGTGGAAAACGTTTGGACACCCCTGATCCAAAATATTAGATGCATTTCAAATAAAAAAATTAAAATTACAAAGTTAAGTTAGTCAGATACAGATGGAGGAAGTAGCTGGGGAGAGGGAAGTCTAGGCTTCCCTGCTTAGGCTGCTGCCCCCGTGACCCGACTTCGAATAAGCGGAAAAAGATGAATGGATGAAAGTTAGTCAGTTAGTTAATCAAAAAATAAAATAAAGTCATACTAACTTCGGAATTAATTAATTTGAAAAGTTAACAATAGTAAAAACGCTGTTAAAAGTGTAACTGAATATTAATATTTTGGAAAAGACAGAATTATTGACACACTAGGTTTTGCAGTTACACAATCGTATTATTATTATTAAAATAGCTAAGAGTGTTAAAAAAAAATCAATATATAATGAGAAAAAGCTGAAATGTTCTAACTAATAATGATTAATAATATACTTAGTCACCTATAATACAAAGCTTACACAAATAATGTGTATTCAAATATTAATAATGTCTGTTTTTAGCCTTTTTATTTTTCCCAAAATAAAAAATCACAATCAAAATGGCCTCCGCACACTTGGACTTTTCACTATGCCGCCTTTGTTTACAAAAGTTTGATAAGTCCTGCTAATAAAAATGAAAATAAGTGTAGCTCGCCCTCTTCTGTCCAAAAGCGGTAACAACATCAACCCACACCTGGGCAGCAGATCATACCAGTGGGGGTTATTGGCGTGTGCACGTACCGGAAGTTTTAAATCCGGTTGCTGTGGCAGGGATGACACCAGGAAACAATGCCCAGACTGCGTCTTGCTCAAATGTTGCAGCTTGTTTTTGTTTTTGTTTTTTCTTTGAAGAAAAGCAGCATTTGTTGTGGCCTGTATGCACTCATTAGGAGACGTGTTGTTCTGATGCTTTTCACTTGCTACTCTTCATTCGCAGCGTTATCTTATTCAATACCAAGCGTTATGCACGCACCAACACTTTGGTAATTGCCAAGAAATTTTGCAGACTGGCACACACGTGTGTGTGTGTGTGTGTGAGTGTGTGTGTGTGTGTGTGTGTGTGTATGTGTGTGTGTGTGTGTGTGCGCACTGAGGCTTGGCCAGCACCTCCTGGTAAAATCTCCGTACAAAATAATATAAACAGGGGATGTATAATGGTTTTTGTTTCTTCACATGTACACAAACACAGTATGTTTTTTTGCTTACATGCTCAGAAAATTGATGCATAAATGCTTTTGTGCTTTGGTTAAGGGTGGGCGATATGGCTGCAAACTGTATCATCGGTCAATATTGATCATTATTGGTATTTTTTATGATTTATCGAAAATAAAGACCAAGAGAAAAATAATCTAACTTTCCTCTGATTATAATCCCTCAGCTATCAAGGTGGAAAGGAAATGTCGACACCAGCACTCAAACAATGTAGACAAAATAGTAAAATCACATTGAAGACTTAACAATAAGCTCTTAAAATGAAGGTGCAAAAATAAGGAATATGTAAGAAATGCTTCATAAAGTGTAAGAAAATTGTGCAAAGTGTGAAAATGTAAACTATTTTCTGCAGGTTTAGTGCCAGGCAGTTACATCTGTGCTCTAAAGGGTGAATGTGGCTAAGGTGGTGTGGTATTAGCGGTCTTGCCTTGGATAATTTCCAGACCACTTCACAACATCCGCTTTCTTAGGACAAAGATGAAAAATATGTATTTAAAGTTTTATTTTCTTATTGTTATAGATTGCTTGTTTATCTCGATTAAAAATTGATATTGTTTTATCACCCAGCCCTAACAAGGGGCTTCGCTAGGAATTGTGGACCGCTTAAAAAAAACCCACCACAAACAATCCTATTTTGGGAAGGACTATTGGAATTGTCACAACTTCCCCCCGCCCCCTTATATGGCCAAAAAATGCATATTAAAAAAAAAAAAAGTGTATATTAACAACGTGATTTCCATCATTTGCAATGCAAATGTTAGCAAGAATGGCACGATTCACGTGTACCCTACAATAGATTTTTTTTGTGTCCAGTCTAGGGCAAAGCGATAAACAATATCAATATATATTGTGATACACGAAATTGATATCAATAAAAATTCCTTCGATAAAGCAGTCGATATTTTTTTTTTCTTCTCTGAAAGTTGTGAAGCAAGGTTCGTTGCATGAACAAAGGCACTCGCTCTCTGGTAACCGAGCAACGCATGAAGTGATCCCTGATCAGTGGGAGTGACACGCTAACAGCCAATCAGGAACCAGTATCAACTATCACGTTTGGTTGATTCTATGCATGGCGTCAGAAGAGAAAGTCAAAATGAAGAAATTGTGGATAAATGAGGAAAAGTCACCTCGACAGTGTGGCACTTTTTTAGCATTTTTTTCAAAGAGACCGTAGTCAGACCAATGTGTACCACCTTAGCCGTGCTCACCTGTTTTCTTTTCAACCTTCGTCCGTTCCGTATTCGGGTGCACAAAAACAACATGTAGGAACTAAAGTGCAGGACTGTAAAATATAACAGACTTTAAAATTATAGTAATTTGGTCTAATAATATTTAAATAATTACTGCATAACATTAATTCCTTTCCATTGTTAAATAGGAATGTCAGGGCAAATGATCAGGGCAAAATAATGTTACACAGCCGTAACTTCCTGTCAGTAAACCTCCAGAAAATAGTTCTGCTCAGGTTTATCTGTTTACATTTTCACATTTTGCACTATTTTCGTACACTTTATAAAGCATTTCTTATACAGTCCTTCATTTTAAGAGCTTATTGTTAAGTGTTGAATGTGATTTTGAATATTTTGTTTACATCGAATGTTTCCCATGTTTGTGTTGACATTTTATTTCTGCCTTGATAGCTGACATTTCAAATAAAATAGATTTTCTCCTGCTCTTTATTTCCCATATCAATCGAACAATATAAAACACTGATATCGTGATACAGTTTCCAGCCATATCGCCCGGCCTTAGTCCAGACTTTCCTAAAATAGCAAGGATGCTAACATGAGAATTGTTCCGCTGTGTGGGAAGCCAGAAGATGCTCGCAAACGGAATCCAAAGGAGGATGATTAATGATGGTATCTGAGTTCCCGCTGTGTAATCATCTCTCTCCTCTTGTTCCCTGCTGACTCGCAGCGCTGAGCTGCAATGAGAATGACAGCGAGTCCATGGACCGGGACTCGCAGTACAGCTCCAGTCAGAAGACCAAGCGCATGCGTACGTCCTTCAAGCACCACCAGCTCAGGACCATGAAGTCCTACTTCGCCATCAACCACAACCCAGACGCCAAGGACCTCAAGCAGCTGGCCCAGAAGACTGGGCTCACCAAGCGGGTCTTACAGGTGAGCCACCACCCTCACCCACTCTCATATCCAAATAAATACCAACGCTGCCCGGGAAAACACAGCAGTGGGTAAATTATGCATTTTCTATTCGACTTTGTATAAGCGTGTTAGCCCAGTTGAAAAGTAGAAAACAAGTGAACCATGGATCTGGTCTTTGCTTCAAATCGACTCCCCTTTCCCTGCTCAAACTGCAGATTCCACTAAACTGCCGCCTAATTCGCTGAGCTTGTGGCTTTCACTGACTCAACGAGGACTCACGTTTGTCTGACTCACAGGTTGACGAAGGCTCGAGTTCCGCTGACTCTCAGGTGCTCAACAAAGAATCTGGTTTCACTGACTCACAGGTTGACAAAGACTGATTTTTGGGTTTGAAAATGACTTGAGTTTCAGTGACTCACAGGTTGATAGAGGTTGATAGAGACTCGAGTTTCGCTGACTCACAGGTTGACGAAGACTCAAGTTTCACTGACTGACGGGTTGATTAAAAACTTACGTTTCACTGACTCCCAGGTTGACAAAGACTTAGTTTCACTGACTGACAGGTTGGGAAAGACTTGAGTTTCACTGACTCATAGGTTGACTTAGACTAAAGTTTCACTGACTCCCAGGTTGACGAATAATTTAGTTTCACCGACTGACGGGTTGATTAGAAACTTAAGTTTCACTGACTCCCAAGTTAAAAAAGACATCTTGAGTTGATTAGAAACTTGAGTTTCACTGACTCAGGTTAGTGAAGACTCAAGTTTCACTGACTCAGGTTAGTGAAGACTCAAGTTTCACTGACTCACAGTTTGATGAAGACTTGAGTTACACTGACTCATAGGTTGACTAAGACTAAAGTTTCACTGACTCCCAGGTTGACAAAGACTTAGTTTCACTGACTGACAGGTTGGGAAAGACTTGAGTTTCACTGACTCAGGTTAGTGAAGACTCAAGTTTCACTGACTCCCAGGTTGACAAAGACTTAGTTTCACTGACTGACAGGTTGGAAAAGACTTTAGTTTCACTGACTCAGGTTAGTGAAGACTCAAGTTTCACTGACTCAAAGTTTGATGAAGACTTGAGTTACACTGACTCATAGGTTGACTAAGACTAAAGTTTCACTGACTCACAGGTTGACGAATAATTTAGTTTAATTGACTCTCAGGTTGACAAAGACTTAGTTTCACTAACTGACGGGGTGATGAAGACTTAAGTTTTACTGACTCCCAGGTTAACAAAGACTTAAGTTTCACTGACTTACTTGTTGGTGAACACTCAAGTTTTACTGACTGACGGGTTTGACAAAGACTCCAGTTTTACTGACTTACTGTACAGGTTGATGAAGACTCTAGTTTGACTGACTGACGGGATGATTAAAAACTCAAGTTTTACTGACTAAGGTTAATGAAGACTCAAGTTTCACTGACTCACCGGTTGACGATGACTCAAATTTCACTGACTCAGGTTAACGAAGACTCGTGTTTCACTGACCGACTGTGACTCAACAAAGACTTGAGTCTCGAGGGGGGATCTGCCATGCACGTACAAGATTCTGCGCATGCATGCTTTTTCCGACTCGGGTTCACTTAAGTACCTGATTGACTTCAGCGAATAACTCCTAAGAAGTCGAGTCAGTAAAAGTTCACTTCTCATCAGTACTGATGGCAACATCAGGTCCAATTAACATTGGTAAAACAATAAAAAAACAAAAAGTCACTATTCTGCACAAAAGAGACGTCGGCTCGACCCTGGCGGTGATTACGTCCCAAAAACAAAACATCCAAGAAGAAAATCAAGAGTTTATTTGTGCATCCACGCTCGAATTTGACCACGGCAGCCGCGGAGAGTGCCGCGACCGCCCTTGTCACTTGCCGTAATGCCCTAAAAAATTGACCAGTATTGACGGCAAGAACATGCAATGACCGCTCTTCACTTTTGACTTATTAATGGACAATTGTAACAATTGTATAAATTGATAAAAACACCCCGGGATTACTTTTTTTCTTACATTTTCAATTGTTTAAGACATCGCATAATTAACGTTAATCGGTATAAACAACGTGGGCACAGCCATTTCGGGCGTAAAGGGACACTATGCCAATTTTATGTTTATGACTATATTTATATATATATATATATATATATATATATATATATATATATATATATATATATATATATATATATATATATATATATATATATATATATGTATATGTGTGTGTTTATATAGATGTATATGTGTGTGTGTATATATATATATATATATATATATATATATATATATATATATATATATATATATATATATATACATATATATATATATATATATATACATATATATATATATATATATATATATATATACATATATATATATATATATATATATATATATATATATATATATATATATATATATATATATATATATATATATATATATATATATATATATATATATATATATATATATATATATATATATATATATATATATATATGTAGGCCAGTTTTTTCAAAAGGCATGGCTTTTATTTACAAAAAAAAAAAGTATGGCCACTCAGTCAACATTGACAACAACATGACAAAATATTCTGTAACAATGTAAACATTTCAAACTTGTAACATTTAAAAAAATTAAAAGTATCTTATTTGCTTTTTAATGTGCAAATATAAAAGTAAACATCCAGCGCAAATCTTAATATTCTGCAATAGTATAAGCATTTCAAAAGTAAAAGTATTGCTTATTTTGCTTTAAAATGTGCAAAAATAAAGATAAACACCCCAATAAGTTTTTCAACTTGTTTAAATCGAGGTCCACGTTAATCAAGAGCTGGACGAAGTGGCTGGGGAGAGGGAAGTCTGGGCTTCCCTGCTTAGGCTGCTGCCCCCGCAACCTGACCTCAGATAAGCGGAAGAAGATGGATGGATGGAAGTTGTTGCTCAGATTAAATAAAATGACAAAACTTTTCTTCTACATATAAAAAGTGCAACATTAAACAGTTTCAAGTCAACTCAGCCTCAGATTAATCTCCCCCCCCCCCCCCCCCCCCCCCCAGCCTGCCTAATTTGGTGGGAGCTGTTTGCTCGTCTTTCTTTGTTGAAGCGATGTTTACTTGGGGGTGGTGACGCTTCAAATGGGTTAGCATGTTTGACGTGTTGGCAGAAGCATGCCTTACCGCTGCTGAACAATGTCGGCAAACCTCCGTCCTCCGCACCGCGCAGCCATAGTGTTCCCAAACGGGAGATCTTAACGAGGCAGGAGGGTCTTCCAGCTCTGGCTTTTTATTTGTTGTAGTAGCCCGGTCGTTGCTAACATGCCGTGTGTTGTGCCTCTGTGTGCATTGTTTACACAACGTGCGCTACGCTACTTAATATGTCCGTGTGGAAACTCGTTCGGTACACCTCCGAACCGAACCGAAGCCCCTGTACCATTGTGCTGCTATGACAGGCCATTTCCGCTCGACACAGTGTGCATACAACAACATTATTAGGCTGTTTATTGAAATACTCCCACACTTTTGACGACTTTTGGCGTGCTTGTTGCCCCTCGCTCGCACCGCTCTTCTGCTTTGCGCTCCGCTATGACGGTAGTGTGACGTAATAGGCCATTTCCGCTCGACACAGTGTGCATACAACAACATTATTAGGCCGTTTATTGAAATACTCCCACACTTTTGGCGTGCTTTTTTCCCCTCGCTCGCACCGCTCTTCTGCTTTGCGCTCCGCCATAACGGTAGTGTGACGTAAATATGCGACGCGTCGACGCACAAAAACGGCGTCGACGTATTTACGTAATCGATGACGTCGACTGCGTCGACGCGTCGTTTCAGCCTTAATATATATATGTGTATATATATATATGTATATATATATATATATATATACATATATATATATATATATATATATATATATATATATATATATATGTGTATATATATATATATGTATATATATATATATATATATATATATATATATATATATATATATATATATATATATATATATATATATATATATATATATATATATATGTATATGTAGTGGATTGTCCGAAGCTTAAGCAGGCAACAAAAGTAGTTTAGTACAACAAATTTATGTACCCATTATCAGAAGTGCAGGTTGAATTAAGTTGGCCGTGCAGACAGACCACATGTTACTCCGGAGCAAACAAGACACACACAAGCCAAAATCACTCTCGAGTTCCGGTCTTCTGCCATTTTTTATATGTCTCTCGTGCGTCATTGTTTGTTATCTAATGCGTCAATGTCTTTTGGTTATCCCTATCTGTTCCATAACAACTCGAATCCTTTAGACAGTCAACACATTCTGTAGACAGGTTGGCACGACTTAATATTCACTTTTGTCCCACTGGCACAGAATAGAAGAGAAATTAAATGAGCGTACATTCTTATTAGACATGCAATATAGGTCAAAGGTCAGAAATTCTACTACATACCCGCCTTCCAGGGTCTTAAGACCCTGGACCAAAACAATTTCTGATGTAGACCACTAATCTCTACCACAGATAGAGGCAAAAACCTCAATGTTTTTATACGAGGCAAACATTCCGTCTATGACCCTCCTTCAGAGCGATCGCTGTTACCAGCCTGCAGTAAAACCATCTCACAGAACACAATTAGTCGCCTACCCTTTGATTTAGTAAAGGAATAACAAATATTTTGATCATGAACATCATTGAACATAAATAGATGAATGTATATGGATGTCAGGTCGGTCGGTATACTACAATTACCTTGAAATAAATGTTTAAGGAAAATGTGATTTTAATTTCAACATACTCAAATTGATCTACTTTTAATGTTTTCCCTTTCATAAATCATAATTCCTACCCCCTTTGTCACTCGATCTGTCTTTTCTGTAATCTTGTCCCCCGGGACATTAATTAGAACGAAAGTTGTTGTGGGTTTTAACCATGTCTCTGGTAGACAAGGTAAGATTAGAGTCTGACAGTAACTGCTGTATTTGTTCAGTATGTTTCCTGTGGTAGAAAGTTTAATAATGCGGACACGTTTGTTACTGAATACTTTCTACAGACTTCTGTCTCTCTGCGACTTTGTGTATGTAATAAGCAACTATAAATATTTGATATGCTTAAATTTTATTTTAGCTCAGCTGTTGTGTAGCTGCTAGCTCCTTGTAGCCTACAGCAGGAATGTCCAAATTGCAACCAATAGCTTTGTTTTTAACAGACAACCGAAATAATTGAAAATGTGGTATTAGCGTATCGGTTCAATCAGCGGCAGCTACGCCCTGTTTTATCATTTGACCTACATTTTTGGTTTCGTAGGCAGGACAGAGAGCAAAGGAACAATGTGGGTCATTAGTTGTCCATCTTATACCATTCTAATTGTTGTAAGGATAGTTCACATGAGCGGCCATACCTAGAGTCCCACCATATATAAGAGTCAAAAGGCTCCTATTATGAGTCGTCTAATTGGTGATCATACACTTTGGCGGTTTGGGTGGCAGGACACACGGACGCACCTCCGTCAGCCAGTGCTAGGACAGTTGGAGCAGTCCCCGTCTTCCACTCCTTCCTGGGAGGCGTCCCCAGTAGTTGTCAGCTGATGTCGTGCTGTCAGGCAACATCAGGAAGTTCCTTCTGTGCGGTTTTGAATTGTCAGGGCACAGTTCGTAAGCAGGTCATTACAAGGTGTGTGCAGGTTGACCACAAAGGAATGCTTCAAAGATTGTGTTGAACATTGTCCGTTGACACTTATGTCCAGGAGGGGTCTGTTTGTATCCTGCTGTTCGTCCTGCTGTCACACCTGTATTTTTTGTGAGCATGTTCTGGCTACAACTTTGGAGCTTGTCTTGTTCAGAGAAGCTGGCAGTCCCCCGGCTGCACATCCTTTCCACCCTCACTTGACCTAGCACAACCGTGGCTACCACCCAAGTCCGTCTGAATGGTTTTACGTTTTGTTGAGGTTTTTTCCTCCAGAATTTGGAACTCAAAACATGTACACCCATCGTTTTCATATCCTCTCGGTTAGTTCAATTTTGCATATCACGTTTTAAAATTACAGTCTTAACTATCCCATTAATTGCTAATCAATAACCTTAATTCAAAGATTATACGTACTACTTCATGTGTATTTAAGTACCCTTTTAATTCACTTAAAGATTATCTATAAGTTAATTTAAACTATCATTTGTCTATCAGTAGGCGCGAGCAAGCTGTCATGCTTGCACTCTGACCTCCCGCTGTGCGTGATATTCTCCAAAACAAAAGAATGTTTTTATTCACGTTTCTCCTTATCTTTCAGCTAAATCTTTTAATCTTTTAACGTCCGCACTGTGTTTATTTTTATTGTCTGCATTTTAATTTTGCTTTTATTTTCTTTCATTTCACTTTGTTGCATGAAAAACGCCACACAAACAAAGCTGCATATCCTTGCCTTGCCTGTCTCCGACTGGTTATCCAACCTAGTCACAACAAACACACAAGGCCATGCTCTAAGCGCCAGCCCTAATCACACTTCTCCTCTTTTTAACACTTTACATATCGGCTCTTATTCTATTAATGTAGGCTGTTATTTGTAATTATTATTCAACACTATTCACAGCAAACAGTTGTAAAGTTATAGTTATTCGCATTATACTCTCAAAATCTATAGCTAACTGAAAGCTGTTGAGATTTGGTTTGCCTCCTTCATCTCAGTGGCCTAGTGGTTAGAGTGTCCGCTCTGAGATCGGCAGGTCGCAAGTATAAAACCCCGGCCGAGTCATACCAAAGACTACAAAACATTTTGGGAGCCAAATCACCAAAAACGATTCCCGGGCGCGGCACCGCTGCTGCCCACTGCTCCCCCCACCTCCCAGGGGCGATCACGGGGATGGGCCAAATGCAGAGGACAAATTCCACCACACCCAGTGTGTGTGCGACAATCACCGGCACCCCAACTTTGACTCTAACTTTATTCTGTCATGCCATTATCCTCTTCTAGCTCAACATCCAGAAGTATGGTGTACTGCAATGTCTAAATAAAAATATAAATTACTCCAAACTAAAATGTCAGACTGCACTTTAAAGTTACCTGACTTAAACTTACTTTTATTAAATTGATTTCCAAACTAACCACCACCACAGCAGACATCTTCCTCAATCCTATCCCAATACTCCCGTAAATTAAGAGTGTTTCACAATAGTGGTTAAGTAGTTATTTTAAGTAATAGATCTCAATATGTAGAAATTAATAAGACTAAATCTTTACCAGAAAGAGTAACTTGACAGAGTATATGAACTAACTTCTTGAGAATAATAATTGATCATAAATATGTTGGAAGCCACATATTGAACATATTAAAGAAAAATATCCAGATCCATTGCTATTCGGTATAAAGTAAAACACATGCTGAATAAGAAATGTCTGCATATGTTATGTCATTCATTTATTTTTCCATATGTAATATTGTTTTGAAGTTTGGGGAAATGTTTATAGAAGAAATATAGACCCAATACTTAAACTTAAAAGGCTCATTTCAATATTACACAAAGCATTATTGTTATGATCATACCAATCTATTTTTTATAAGTCATAATGTGTTAAACGTTCAGATAATTTAATTTTAAAACAATGGCAATCATTTTTCCGAGTAAAGAACAACAGCCTTCCAGTTTGTATTCTTAGCTTGTTTACATTATGAGGAGAAAACTATCATTTACGGGGGATATTGATTTTTGAAATAGGTCAAGTAAAATAAAATAAAAACGCAAATGTATTTCAGTTTTAGGAGTTAAATGATGTACCATCCTCAGTGATGAGCTGAACACATGTAGTTTTTTGTTATGGTTTTGGAGACCCTTGAAAGGTAAAGTTTTTTGAACATTATAAAATATAGTAACAATTACTTTCATCTTTTAACGTTGATGTTCCAGGTAATTTAATGTTCAGTAAATGTATATCATAGGCCAATATAAGCTTTGGCTTGCGCCTATTCTTTTTTTTCGGTCATTCTTTTTCTTTTTTGTTCTGTGTGTAAATGTGTATGATTGTTAATATGTCTAATTTACTGTTAAACTGCTCACACAAATTGGTTGATGGTTGATTATATGACCAAAATAAACTTATTTAATCTATTCATTCATTATCTATCGCACTCATAGTTTTATTCCATTTTGCATGTAATTATTCCTATTGATTTCTTCCCCTTTCACTCAAACAACTAAACAAACAAACAATTGAACAAACTTGCAGCTAACCACAATCAACAGCATACCATTTACGAATACCTTCATTTGTCACTTTCTCATCTTTTCTTCACTTTCGTTTTCCTTTACAAACAACATCCTGTATCCATCTCTTCCTTACACTTCACACAATGTTTCTATTTTCTGTTCTCCTAGAAACCATTCACATAACGTAAGGTTATAAACATCCTTTTCCCATATTTTCTCAAACCATCCTCTTCACCCTCAATCTGTTTTTTCACCTGCTCTCTCTTCCTCTCTCTCTCACTTTCTGTCCTTCTCTCACAATACAACCACAATAATCCAAAATAATCAGTCTTATAAAATAATTTTAGCTTTAGATATGATTTAAGGCAGTGGTTTTCAACCTTTTTTCCCAGTAAAATAAAAAAAAAAAAACAGCATAATGTCATCATTTTCTGATTTATTAAATTGTATAACAGTGCACCATATTGCTCATTTGTTGTGGTCTTACTTGACTTATTTGGTCAAAAAAATATAAGAATAACTAAAACGTTTTAAAAATTAAACAAATGATTAAATTATAATAAAGATTTCTATACATATAATCAATCATCAACCTTCTTTGGATATTGCAATAGAGATCCATCTGGGCTCGTGAACTTAATTCTAAATATTTATTTTGTTGAAGAATTATTCTTCTATAATTATATTTATAAAGGATTTTGAATTGTCGCTATTTTAAAATATTTAAAATCTCAGGTACCCCTTGGCATACCTTCAAGTACCCCCCTTTTTTGTCCGTACCCTCCTTTGAGAACTACTGGTTTAGCCTATAAAAAATCCTTTGTCTCATACATCATTAGACTGTACAACTCCTCTTTGGGGGGGCTAGGATGACAGGGAATGCAAAACAATAACAGTGCAATACTTTTTTATCTCATGGTCGTTAATGCCTAGTTTCTCTTATTGTACTGTTCTATTTTTATTTTCCTTGTAATATTTTTCTATTTTGTTTCCATTTATACCCTTATTAGTTACTGTTTACTTTTTACTTCTTCTTCCTGAGGGAACTCTCCTGAAGGAATCAATAACGTGTTATCTGTCTATCTATCTATCTATTACTAACCCGAGCACAATTCATGACGTCATGCTCATCTTGCAGACAGTTATTTCCATTTAGTTTTATTCTCTACATGTAATTCTACATGCACCAATGTCACATAGAAATTTGCTTTCTTTGTTATTTATTTACATTATTATTTCTGGTTTACTTGCTGTCTGTTTACTTAAGTTCTCATATTTTGGTCTGTCTTCCTTCTGATTAGAATTTGTTTAACGCTTCTCTACGTTTTGTTTTGACAATGGCGCTGAGTGTTGGCGGCGCTTATCTGTACTTCTTCAGACTCTATGTTTCACAGTTTGCACAGATGCCCTTAGATGTATTAGAATATAAACTTTTATTTTATTGTGTGTTTATTCCTAAAAAAATTAAAATGTCAATGTATAATCAATTTATCTGTATCAAATTTAAATTCAATATTATTAATTTATTTGTTGTATAACTATTAATTCAAAGTTACAATGTGTCCTAATCTGTGTTTGTCTCAACTTCCACACAGGAACTGGATGGATCAGATAAGCAACAAGGCTGTTCAATACAATATATTACACACATAATTAATGACTAATGAATTTAACAATGCTTCAGTGTCCCAGTCCAAATGTATGTATTGATATTTAAATGTTTATTTATTCATACACAGTATATTTTATTTTTCCTATTATCAAAACCAACCTGTCAGCCTTCTCTTCAGATTTGAGTACAGCTGTCCACTATATATATTTATATATTTTTTATTTATTTATTTATTTATTTTTGTATTCTTTAAACCTAGCTCAATGCTAAACTAATCCAATGCTATGCTAACTCAATGCTAACCTAGCTTAATGCTATCCTAGCTCAATGCTATCCTAACATTGTCACACCTCTTCGGCACACGCCTCACGCAGCTGTCACTCACACAGCCTCGTCACACGCACACACTCTTATCTCAAAATGTCTCCCAGCTGAGACTCCTTTTTATTTATTTATTTATTTATTTTTTTTATATGCGTCACACAGTCACTCACACAGAGAATTTACCAGCGAGCAAGAGCCTTTTTTCCCGTACTCAAAACCTCAGTGTGTAAAACAACTGTAATATCGCACAGTCACAATCACCAGTATAGTTTAAAACAATCTCAAATGACTGGAATTCGCTCGCAGCGCCAAAGAGGGGGAGCTTCCCTGCTTAGGCTGCTGCCCCCGCGATCCAACCTCAGAGAGCGGAATAAGATAATTACATGGATAGATCATTCACTCATATGTTTTCTGTACATAAACTTTGTCTACTTTCTCACACGCACACACATTTTAGACAATTTCCCAACTTTTACAGATAGCAGGGCTGTGAGAAAAAGCGTGAAGGGAGGTTGCGAGAGGGGGGGGGGGATGGAAGGGGGAGACATATAAAAAATGAGGGGGGAGGTGAGTTTTTTCAGAGGGGAATTAAAACAGATACGAAACCAGGTGCTACACAAATGTTATTACAATACGCAGATATATATATATAAATTTAAAAAACACACATTTTTATCCCACAAACCACACCCCCCCTGGTCCGGACCAATATAAACAACTAATGCACGCGTGCTTTTGTGGAATCGGCCGTCTCATATCACAAAAACCAGGTTCCATCATTGCTCATAAAACGGCGATTAACCCGTTTCATTGGAGCAACACCTGCGTTATCCCTGCCCAACACGGAAAAACCTGGCCTATCGCCCAGTAGGACCACTGGAAATCACCCAGCAATCCTACAGACTCG